>NC_045986.1:25831287-26133162 GCF_010909765.2 Amblyraja radiata | reverse complement strand
GCTGCCTGGCCCAAGGGAAAGAGTGGCTCACATGCCAACTGCTGGGAAGTCCTTCACTGCTTCTGCTTCAGTGGACTCAGATAAGGAATCTGATGGGACAATTAATGTTGATTATTGTATAAAACTGTTGGACTTGTTCATTGCTGGTTTCTGGACATTTAAGAGTTAATTATTTTTGAATTTTAAGTGCAGATCATGGCGGAAAGGGCAAGAGTCAATTTAATTAATTTATTTGTGGGGTGTGGACATCACTGCCAATGCCATCATATGTTCTGCACCTCTACCTGCCCCTGAGTTAAAGAGATGGTTGAGGTCACCTCATTGATAGATCTAGAGTCATGTGTAGGTCAGACTAGATAATCACAAGCATTAATAAACCTATTAGATTTCTTGCACAATCTCATAGTTTCATGAACTATTGAATAGTTTCAATAGTTCCATCCGATGGTTACCATTACCAAGTCTAGATTTTATGAATTTCCAGACATTTAATCAATTTAAATTCTCTAAATGCCACAGTGAGAATCAAATCTCTGGCTGCTCCTGCAGAAACATAATCATTACACTGCCATAGTGATCAGAGAATGAAGGTAATTGGCAAAATGTAATACGAAATAAGCCCTTTTTATGCAGTGAGTAGTTAGGGTCTGGACTGGGGGCAGTCGTGGATTCAATCTTGATTTTAAAAGAAAACTAGAGTGCTTGAAATAAAATGTTCAGGCTAGCCACTTTGGGTGCCGGTAAAATCAGGGCAGTACAGTCATGGGAGGACTGAGCCCTGGAAAGCACCTTCTGGGCAGGTGGACGCTACCACTCAAGTGGAAGGTCCACATCTTCAGGTGAGGAGAGAATTTAAAGATGATAGTTTCTTACCTGTTACAAGTCACCCTTTCAGGCTTCAGCCGTTGAGCTAGACCAATGCTATTCTCATGAAAAGGGAACAGTCCTCCAAGGATGTAGTCTCCAGACACCTTGTACTCTGCATTGATTCCATGAACTCCTGGTGCCTCGGTCAGAGAAGCCACGGCCAGCAGTAAATGGAAACCCGACTGCGAAATGTAACAAGTCATTTTAACCGACAAAAGGTATCGCAGCAGTAATTGGTCTTTCCCTACTGTGCAAACAGAAAATTCACGACTTTATTTGTGGACATTTTTATCTGTTTTCTTTGTAATCAAATAATTAGGTCACCTAATTTGAGGATATTTGCATATATTACACATGCTGAATGATGTTCAACTAACCAATGAATTATATTTCCGGTTAAAACTAATCCAAGGTCAGTGTTTTTTATGAACCTGATTCGTAGAAAGAGAAAGGGCACAACCGTTTGATACAAACGTAGAAACGAGGAAAGATAAACAAGTCCCTTAGGCTAAGATTAAACCCACCGATCCAAACTCCAACTTTAATGTCAAATCCCTTAGAGCCATCTACCCAGCAAACCCATTAATCCTCCCACTGACTTTATGGGGAACATTGTGCCTTCACATCGGAGGATGGTGGTAATAGTGGTGGGTGGGTGGGGAGTCATTTTAATTTGCATATTAACTCTCAGCATTATTGCTACAACCCTGAGTAGCACGGAACCATTTCGAATTTTGGAGGGAGACTAAAAATCCGATTGAATGGTGCCTGAGCAATAATCTTGCCCCCAACATCAGCAAAACCAAAGAGCTGATTGTTGATTTTAGGAGGGGAAAGTCAACAATCCTCAAACCTGTCTTCATTGATAGATGGCATTAGAGTGAGTCAGCATGTTTTAAGTTCCTGGGCATGCATATCTCCGAAGATCATCAAGACCTATGCTTCCTTAGAAGGTTGACAAGATTCGGTATGTCGATGAATACTATTTTGGACTTTTACAGATACAAGATAATGAGTGGTTGCATCATTCCGCTTCCACCATCTGGAAAACGTACATGAGCCTAAAAACTATGATCACCAGGTTCAAGAATAGCTTCCTCCCAACAACCTTCGGGATTTTGAACATTACACAACATTAACCTCAGCAACTATGAACTTCTATGGGCTATCTTTGTATTAAAAACTTTGGGGGCTTTTGCACTGGTATTAGTTATTAATTTACTGAATTTTTAAAATATATTATATTTTATGTGTATTGCATTTACGGGTCTATTAAGCTGCTGCAAGTAAAATGTCATTGTTCCATTGTCCGGACCTATGACAATTAAACAGTCTTGACTTAAACCATGGGACAAGCTGAAGATGAGTAATGGGATCTTTGTGATGATGTGGGGGTGTATGTGCATCAAAGCCAACTTAAGTGAACAGTGAATATTATGGAAATATTATGCAAACAATCATTTGGCTCTTCAGCCATCCCTCACACTGCATTCTTTAAAAGACATTGAAATGGCAAAATCAGCTTCCTCCAAGCACAGAGAGCTCCATCTCATTTCTGTAGCAAAATGTACTTCCTTTTGCTCCTGTATATTTACTCCACAATAGTGGAACCAATTAGAGTTGTCTCAGAAGGATGCTCGGGGATATTAACCTCACCAGGAGAGTATGTGATTGGGGGCTTGTTTCCTATTCACACTACCTCACTTGAAGATGTTGACCGATCAGAGCCTGTTGTACCCAACTGTGAGAAGTAAGTAACAGCTGAATAAAATTATGTGCGTAAAACTCATCCTTGATGAGATATTATAACTATCTCACCATGAATACATGCACATGCTCTATGTGTATGTTGCTGGTGTCTTTATATATAGGTTCTTTGCACAGTTATGTGTGTATTAGTCACACTGAAGGTCTGGGTATATGCTTAACGTGTTCGGCCTGAATGTATCAGTCATGTTATATGTATGATTACAGGTTTTGTTTGTATCAATCATGATATATGTAGGATTGCAAAGGATACATAGCTCAGAAACAGGCAGTATTTCTGAAGAAGGGTCTCGACCCGAAACGTCACCCATTCCTTCTCTCCAGAGATGCTGCCTGCCCCGTTGAGTTACTCCAGCATTTTGCGATCTACCTTTGATTTAAACCAGCATCTGCAGTTCTTTCCTACACATGTATTAATAAGCAATTCTTGCTGTCACCTTTGTTCCACTCCTCCTGTCTTTCCTTAGATCAGCATAATTCTGTTCCATAAACGCTTGTCCTTCACTCTTTAAATGAATCAATACAATCTGCTTGAACCATCTCCCATGTGGTACCAAATTCCACATTCTCACTGCCTTTGGTCAAGAAATTCAGAATTTCCTATTGAATGTCTTAGGCATCATCTTAAAACTTTAGTTGGGTCACTGCTCAAACTTTCCCCAAGAGGATAGCCATCCAGTCACATTGTCCTTTCGTGCTATTCTCACCCTCGTATTTCTAATATCATCTTTGTAAAAATTCTCTGCACTTTCTCCATGATCTCAAAATCATCTTTAAAATATAGAGATTAATACTGCGTCCATTGCCCTGATCGTGGTTGAATCAAACTTGCGCACAGTTTAAGCATAACCTCTGGCTTTTCAGTTCTATCCAAGTCGAACTTGCCTTTGTTTCTATATTGCTCCACTAACCTCTGGCACAACACATAGTGATTGCCTTATTTGTATTTGAAGTATTCATCATGACCTTCTGAAGAACAATTTGGAATGGGTAATAAATGCTGACCTTGTCAGTCATGCCCAATTGCCATGAATTCATAAATTATAAAAATAGAATATTCGAAGTCATCAAGAAAGTTACAGACTGAGAAGTACGGTTGTTTTTTATACATATTATCGAGGAATAAGTTGCATTCTAGTCAAATGATTCAGATGGTTTATATGTGGTGTAACAAATATCCAAAACTGAATTACAGCTGGGGCATTTCATTGTCATGGTCTAATAAAAGTGTAGATTTAATGGGAATCAACCAACAAGTTGCATGTTTCAAACATTATTCCACATTAATTGTTCTAATTGTTGCTGATTCTAGTCATGATAATATTTTCTACGACTTGTGTTTTTATCTCACTCCTTAGTTTGACATCTGAGGACACTCCTTCACCCTACCTGAACTTGCTATCACACTTTCACATCAAGCTGAAGTGCCCAGATGGAGACAGTAATGTTTTGACGTTGCTGGCCTGGATTTTTCGGAGTTGCACATTGGGTTTGGCAGGTGTCAGCCTCACAATGTGGATGTGTTCCATTGGATTAGGGATAGGAGCAGCTCTCCATCTGAATGTTTTTTTCATATTTCTTGAATCCATGCCATAAATCTCAATAAGTATTGTATCCAGCTGCTGGAAGTGGGATCTCAGGTTAAAACGTGGTCAGATATATATTCATTGTTTGGGCAACTCAGGGAAACGTACACTCACCAACTGAGTCTCCCATCCCTTTCCACCCACAACTCTTTTCCTACTTTAAATTTCACGCCCTTCCTTGTCTGACACCCGTTGTCTCCTTTTCACCTCTAACCTTTGTCATTTACGCCACCCATTTGCCAATCAAAAGCCCTCCTCACCTATATTCACCTGTGGCTCGAAGATAGACACAAAAGGCTGCAGTAACTCAGCGGGACAGGCAGCATCTCTGGAGAGAAGGAATGAGTGAAGTTTTGGGTCGAGGTTTTGTCCACCTCTTTTTCAGCTATCTCCCCTCTACACCTATCATTCTGAAGAATAGTCCCAACTTGAAACTGTCTATGCATTCCTTCCACAGATGCTGCCTGATCCGCTGAGTTCCTCCACCATTTTGTGTTTTGTTTAGGAAAATGTCTACTTGATACTCTGAAACACCTGACGACGAGTGGGGTATGTTTATGACTTCGGACCTTTGGTTCCCAAAGCTCCTCAACACAGTGATTTTCCCAACTCATGTCTGTGTCTGTTCAACTCATCAGACGAGATAATATGCCTATGTTAATCAGGAACATCGTTTTTATTTTCAATGACCTGTAAGTGAAATGGATAGGTCGTTTTTCTGTCTCACAATTTTCACTTTCCTATGTTTGTCCAAATGTCTGACACCTGTGAAAATTACCTACCATGTTATTCTTGAGCTATACAGTAATTTTCCTGCCCGTCAAAGTTTAATTTAAATAAATGATGTCTTCTTAGGTCAATCTTCAAGAAAGACATGTTCATCTATTTCCAAGCAATGAGATTTGCCCTTGAAGAAATTAACAACTCAACTGAGCTGTTGCCAGGCGTTATTCTGGGCTATGATATTACTGACAGTTGCTCTGAAGTTGTGGACATTCAGGCCATGTTCAGATTCCTGTCAGGCAAGCAAGGAACAGAAGTGGAGATATTAAACAATTATACATCCTATCAGCCTAGAGTGATCGCTATTATTGGGCCAGCTTCAAGCGAAATAGCAATTACCATTGCTAGAGTTTCAGGTTTCTTCCTCATTCCTCAGGTAAGTTTCACCATGATTCTTGTTAATGTCTGAGCTGCAATAGATGCAGTTTGCCCAGGTTTCACTTCCCTTAATTTACCGTAATGCTCAAATTGGCTTTGTAGTCATGGCCTCATTTAAAATTACTGCTACCATTCTCTGCTGAAGACTTTCACAAGGATCAGGTCTTCTGAAGATGTTTAAGGCCTCAGTAAACATCCATAAATTATGTTAAAGAAATTAGGTACTGAATGTTTGTACAATTTGTCGGGGTACTTTAGCAAACTATATTGAAGGCCATGATGTTTAAGAAGGTACTGCAGCGTTGGCACGTGGCCTCAGCCTTGTAGAGATCGATGCGCCAGACTACCATGGCACCTCCCTTGAAGGCCATGATCATGGATTTCCACCCAATGTCACTGGACAGTTATTGGATCTAGAAATGGTTGATTTTCCTCTGCCCGGGTCATGAGCAGCAAATTCATCACATACCAGAAATGAAATAGGCTGCCCTTGGCAGTGACATCTGTCGACAAGGCTTAAAAGTACTAGTGTTATTTATGCAAAACATTCCACTGTATTATATCCAGTTTCATGACTGTATTCACAATACCACCGGTTCCTCGACTCTTCTGACATCCAGTCTTGAATACATTTGTAAATTCTTTCATCTCAACATTTGGACTATGGAAGCTGCTGTCTACAAGATTACATGTTTTATACCTTCTCGATACCTCACCTCTTTTTATGTCTTCTACCTTTGGCTGAGCCAGTAAAGATCTTTGGTTCCTGTTTAAGCTTTACATCATGCGTTTAAATTCATAAGGCAACCAAGCCTAATCTCTATTTTTATAACAGCTAATGGCCCTGCCTCCTACTACAATCTTAATAACCATATAACCATATAACAATTACAACACGGAAACAGGCCGAACACTTAGTCTCACCTAGTTCCATCTACCTGCACTCAGACCATAACCCTCCATTCCTTTCCCGTCCATATACCTATCCAATTTATTTTTAAATGATAAAAACGAACCTGCCTTCACCAGTTCCTCTGGAAGCTCATTCCATACAGCTACCACTCTTTGAGTAAAGACACACTCTTCTGATGGTAACCTTCCTATCCTTTTACTTTTATAAATTTTAGGTAATCTCATTGAGTCATAGTCATACAATGCAGAAATAGACCCTTCGCCCAATTTGTCCATGCCAACCAAGTACAGCTTATCCCCATTACAGCTTATCCCATTTGCTTGCATTTGGCCCATATCCCCCCAAACCTTTCCTATCCATGTACCTGTCTATGTATCTTTTAAATGTTGTTATTGTACGTCCTCTGGCAGCTTATTCCCTATACCCACGTCCCTCTGAAAAAGTTGCCTCTCAGGCACCTATCACCTTAAACCTATGTTCTCTGTTTCTCCAGAGTGAAAGTCTCTGTGCATTCGCCCTATCAATTCCCCTCACAATTGTATACACCTCTATAAGATCACCCTTAGCCTCACACCCTCAAAGGAATAAAATCCTAGCTTCCCCAATCTCCTCCGATGGCTCAGGCCCTCCAGTCCTGGCAACATCATTGTGAATCTTCTGTGCAGTCTTTCCAGCCTAATGACATTGTCCCTTTAGTAGTGTTAACAAAACCGAACACAATACTCAGAATGTGGCATCTGCAGTGTTTTGAACAACTATAACTATATTTTTTGTTAGCTATCCTGCACCAAGCCCAATTTATTCATTCCCACTGTTCATGATAATCTACGTATGTTTATGGTTCCTTAATCAAAAGTTAAATTGTTGTCCTTGGGTTTAAATACTTTAATATCTCATCCTCCATAATCTTGAAAATACCTTCTGTCCCATTACATCCAAACTTCACCATGCTCGAATGTTCTGTTAATCAGATTCTAATTTCTAAAAGACCCCTTTCCTTTACCTCTGCCTTCTACGACCTCCATATGGCTCTTATCCTTCCACAGCTTTGTTAAAGTTCACATTTTTGGTCACTCCTGTTATCTCCTTTGATATGGTAATATTGTTCTGATTTGTTTAGGAAGGAACTGCGGATGCTGGTTTACACTGAAGATAGACACAAAAAGATGGAGTAACTCAGTAGGACAGGCAACATCTCTGGAGAGAAAGAAGGGTCTCGACCCGAAACGTCACCCACTCACCTCTCCAGAGATGCTACCTGTCCCGCTGAGTTAATCCAGCTTGTTCTGATTAGACTAGGCTAATGGTGTATTAAAACATGTGAGATGTTATTGTGGGCAGTACGTTCATCATCTGAACTAGAGGGCAGCTAGGAATCCTAACGCTTTTATCAGTAAACCCCATATCATACTTTGGATGGAACGACCTGAAGGAAAGGTGATTTACTCTGGATGAGTATATTTCTCAGTGGTTGCACATCTCCGAACCAAAATGGACTTGAACATAAGAATCCCTACTGGGAGAGCAATGCAGCAATATGGGTAGCTGCACTGTCAGATAACTACCTTTCAGGTAAGGCCACTTCTGCCCTCACAGGTGAATATTAAAGATACTATGGCATATAACATGTGATAAAGAGTAAGATAATTCTTCCTGGTATTTGTGTCAATTATTGGCAGATCATTTGTTCATTTATATTCCTTTTATTGCTTTGTATGGAATCTTACACAGATTGTCTTACTATGAGTTGACAGTAAATGCACATAGAGATACCTCATTGTTTGTGAAATTCTGCATTGACGCAGGTGTTTGTTCCGCTTCTGCAGATTAGTTACCTGGCATCTGCTGAGATTCTGAGTGACAAGATGCATTTCCCGTCATTTTTCCGGACTATTCCAAGTGACAAGAATCAAGTAGAAGCCATGGCTTTACTGATCCAGGAATTCCGTTGGAACTGGATTGCTGTTGTTGGCAGTGACAATGAATATGGACGCAATGGACTAACCAAAGTGGTGGAAATGGCCTCGGCACTGGGGACTTGCATTGCGTATCAGGGTATTATCTCTACTTCCCCCGAGATTATCAACCAAGTCATTAACAACATCAGCAGCACTGTCAATGTTACAATTCTCTTTTCCAATAAGTTAATAGCACAAGTATTTTTCAGTTTTGTTGTGGCTCAAAATCTTGCTTCCAAAGTGTGGATCGTAAGTGAAGCCATTTCATTATCGGAGGAGATAACAAAAATACCAAGAATTGAGAGTATTGGGACTGTTATCGGCATAGCGGTTAAGGAAGGGGAATTGACACACTTTAAGGAATTCCTAGACAAACCTCTGAACCACATTTACTCAGGGATCGTGCCAGGCCTGGGATTGGGAGAGTGTACCAATAACAGAGGCACCTGTGATCAAGAATGTAATTGGCTGAAGGCTAAGCATTTAAACTCTTCATCACCCAGCCTGGAGAAGAGAATCTCACACAATGTATACTCAGCTGTGTATGCTGTGGCCCATGCATTGCACGATCTACTCCAATGTAATGCGACACAGTGCGATAGAACACAAAGCTTCCTCCCATGGCAGGTAGGTGTATGCCCATCCAGTGTGATTCACATTTAGGCAGATGTATGAGAGCCTAAAAATTAATGGAAATAGGAGAAGCCCTACGTGCACAACAAACCTGTTTTTTTAACACATCCATCCCATTCACCCTCATTTTCTCCTCAGCTTTATCTTGTCCCCATCCCCCCCAACTTTGTTACTACCCATATCCCTCAATTTCACCTCATCATCTTCCTGAACTTCATCCAATCCAATCCTCATATTATTTGTAATGTAAAAAAAAACTGTAGTAAATGTAATTTCGTTCAAACCTAGGTTTGAATGACAATAAATAGCATTCCATTCCATATCCCTTGCCCAATGTCCCCAGCTCTGCAATCTCCTCTTTGTGTAGGAAAGAACTGCAGATGCTGGTTTAAATTGAAGGTAGACACAAAATGCTGGAGTAACTCAGCGGGACAGGCAGCATCTCTGGAGAGAAGGAATGGTTGACGTTTTGGGTCGAGACCCTTCTTCAGACTGCCGTGTTTTTTTTGTTGTAAACTAGCATCTGCAGTTCCTGTGTCTACATCCTAAAACTGAATGCATAATGAACCCCAAGACATATTTCAAACTTGAATTTTAAGATTTAACTGTGAGCCATGACCTAGCAATTGATCTTAAGACTTGCCCTTGACAAGTAAATCATTAAATCTCGGAATTTGCCCCTAATCTAACCTGAAACGTAATCACAATTAATAAATTTAACATCCAAATGCTCAGCTTTCAATAATTAATTCAACAAAAACATAATTAAATAGATAATCAAACTCAAATAGTAGTAAGGAAAATCAGTCGAGTAGAATTAAAGAATTTGAGCCAAACACCGGTGATATTTAGAATTTCAGTGATGATTGAATGATTTATAAACAATGTCAAACCTACTGGTTGAACGGCCCAATCTCAATGTAGATCTCATGTATTTGCATTCAATTATTTGTGTGACAGTTACTCAGCAGATTAAAGACGGTGAAATTTAACCTTCAAGATTACACTCTCTATTTTGATGAGAACGGAGACCCACCAGTTGGCTATGACATTGTTTTATGGGATTGGATGAGAGTCGGAGTCAACTTTAAGACTATTGGTTCGTACATGCCAGCTACAAGAAAGATCAGCATCAATCCATCCTTAATCCAGTGGAATTTGGAAGATAACTTGGTGAGAACGCTGTAAAAACTTAATAATTTTGTTCTTGTGGAACTGTTATGAAGCTCCAGAGAAAAACCCCCCACTGTTTTTGCCTTTGGATGGGGAAGACACCTACCCTGTCTTCCCCTTCCAACCCCACTCCACAGCAAAATTAATTTCTACAATGATAGCTGGGTCTCTTTATGAAGCTTAGAGAGGTCTTGTGTATTTTATCCACCAGATTCCATTTTCTAATTGTTCAACGATGTGTGAACCTGGACAGAAGAAAGTCCCAAGAGGGATTTTTCCTTGCTGCTACAACTGTGAAGATTGTCCCTCAGGAACATTCCTGAATCAAAGTGGTCAGTAAGCCTCTTTATCCGCTATTCCTCACCTAGTTTTTGATTTACTTTTTTCCTTGACCTCATTGGATTGTAAAATATCACCATCTGCAACTGCTTACCTCTAATAGGAAATTCTGTTCAAAATAGCTCGCATTTCTTCTCTTGCCTCATTGGTTGAGTCAACCAAAGAGACCTTTGGTTTTTATTCAGCCAGGATTCAATTTCTTTCTGCAGAAAACCAGCCGCTAGTTAACTCCACATGTGGAGGGGGGGGGGAGGAGAGGAATTTATGGGTTATTAAAATGGAACAAAAACAATTCATTACTATAACTTTGGATCTAGAATTATGTTCAGTAATGCGATGAGAGAATCTTTGTGGGCAATTGGTTGCTTCACACTCTGAAACTGAAAAAAGTTAAAAATAACATTTTTTTTAATTGGAAGCCTACAAAGTGCCTCTGTTTTTCAGTAGGTGATTGACCTATTAAATCCCCTAAAAGGTTACATGAAAACACAAACTCACTGTGAACAGAAGTCTGCAACTTACTATATTAGCCAAGAATGTGCTGTAGCATATGTCTAGCATCTATATATGATGCTCTGAGGAAAGGTCCTGACCCAAACGTCATTATCCATGTTCTCCAGCGATATTTCCTAACCCACAGTGTTATTCCAGTACTCTGTGTATTTTTTCTTTTGTAAACCAGCGTCTGCAGTTTCTTGTATCTACCTGTTTAAAGTCTGTCCATCAGGACTAATGTAGCAAATCCTATAGTGGGCAGCTATGAGGTAAACCAAATGTAGTTACCATCTTCAATGAATACTAGAACACTTACCTGTTTACAGTCCAAGGGTAGCTCAACATGTAATCTTCCCCCAATCACTTTTCTTTCATCCTGTTCTTTGTATTCTAGGACTCCCAGAGGACTTTTTTTTACCAAGAGTGTATAAGGAAATTTGCTCTATACGTTATTCATGTCTATGAGATAAAGTCTCCCCTGGAAAATCAACATGAGCATGGCTGAAGTTAAGGATTATAACAGATTTCAATACAGTATAAAATTCAAAGAAGTGGTTGACAATATTGCTGAAAGGAGTGGGAGTTTTTCAATAAGTTGTTAAAAGTCGAAGAAAGTGCTGAAGGAACTCAGCTTGTTAGGCAGCATCTGTGGAGGGAATGTACAGATGACTTTTGGCTCGGAAACCCTTCTTCTGGCCAAATAACCTTTGGGTCAAATCCGGTGCTCTGCCATATCCAATGTGGACAGCACAGTTTCTTTAAAGTGGCCTCCATGTGAATTAATCATAATTAAATTTGTTGCAGATCCCTACAGTTGTGTGGATTGCCTCTGGCATCAGTGGTCACCTCCAAGGAGCCATCACTGCATGGAACGGGAGCTAAACTACCTGGAATGGCATGCACCTTTCTCTATATTTCTATTGACGTTGACGAATGGTGGACTTTTGCTGACCATTATCATAGCAATCATCTTTATACTTAATTACAACACTCCAGTTGTCAGGTCTGCTGGTGGCAGAATGTGTTTTCTCATGCTTGCATCAATAATCTGTAGCTTTTCCTGTGTGTTTTTCTACATTGACAAACCAAGCAATGCATTCTGCCAAATAAGACAGATCTTTTTCACAGTCAGCTTCACCATCTGCCTGTCCTGTATCTTGGTTAGGTCATTTCAAATTGTCTGTATCTTTAAACTGGCTGCCAAGTTGCCCAAGGCCCACGAATATTGGGTTAAATATAATGGACAGTACATGTTCATCTTTTTAAGCACCTTCATCCAAATCATCATTTGCACTGTGTGGATGATTACAGGTCCACCCAGCACTCATGGGCATATCATTACGAAAGCAATTGTCCTGGACTGCAACATTGGTAACACCATTGGCTTCTCTCTCAGTTTTCTTTACACTGTTTTTCTAACAGTAGCATGTTTCATCTTTGCTTATATGGGAAGAGACCTACCAAAAAATTACAATGAGGCTAAGTTCATTGCCTTCAGTATGATGATCTGTTTTGTGTATTACATTCTGTATATGACATCAATGGTCACCCCCAATCAGGAAAGGTACACCTCACACATACAGACTTTCCTAACTGTCACTAGTGCCTTTAGTATTGCTCTGGGCTATTTTGTTCCAAAATGTTACATCATTTTGTTTATGCCGCAGAATAACACCATGGTTTATTTCCAATCCTGCATTCAGGATTACACGAAGAGGCAGAATGATGCAAATTAAATTGCTTCAGTCCCTCACCTGGTCCTTTAGCTTTTAGTGTTTACAGTGTAGCAGAAAGAAGTCCAACATGTCATTCTTCCCTTGGATTCTATAGGACCCTTCTTTTTATGTTCAATCTTGACTTTGACAAGCATCCTGCTAAAATCCATGCATGCTACACAGTAACACTGTTTGTCACCTTTTTAAAAATCTGATGTTCTCGGAGAGGACTCCTTTCTTTAAAATAATACCTCTTAAAATTCTACTACTTTAACCATTTCTTTGGTCAAATATCTCCTCTTGGCTCAGTATCGTTTTTTCCCCCCTGATAATGTCCAAATGAAACATGTTGGTATCTTCTTTTGTTGAAGGTTCTACAGTAGTTCAGATGCAAAGTATTGCAGGTGCTGGAAATGAATGGTATTTCCTGTCATAGTAGAGAATTAGGCCTGAAATTCAAATCTGCGCTGTGATAACAAGGACGTTTGAGACATGCTGATAATATTGTTACAGCTATGTGTCACCTTGTTAAGATTCTCAATTGTTTCATTTGCAGTGATGACTGATTTCAGTAATTTACATTGTGTTGGATCTCTGCAATTCATGGAAAATATGTGTGAAAAATAAAACAAGACATGTTGCATTTTATTATTTAAAGGGGGTGATTCTTCATGAAGTGTAGAATCCCAAATTCAACACTTGCTTCCCACTGTTGTTGGGATGAATTCATTATTGCAGGATTAGAGTACACTAATTCTGCTTCATTACAGAAAGATCAGGCAGCGTCTGTGGAAGTGAACTGGACAGATAGTGTTTTGAGTGGGACCCTTTTTCAGACTGGACAGTCACAATTTTCTGGTTCAGCTTTTTCTGTAAACAATACTAGATACTGGGATTTATGAAGCTTATGTTAAGCCTTCCGAGGAAGGAATGGTATCTGCAATGTGAGAGTGAGATGGAAACGGTGAGGTTTAAAGGAGATGTGTGGATTAAGATTTTTACACAGAGAGTGGTGAGTGCCTGGAATGCGCTGCCATAGGTGGTGGTGTCGGTGGAATCGATAGTGGCATTTCTGTGTTTAGATAGGCACATGGTTATGCAAGGAATGGAGGGACATGGTTTATGAGCAGGCAGAAAGGAGTGGTATGTCTTGGCATCAAGTACCACACAGATATTGTCGGCCGAAGGGCCTGTACTGTACTTTTCTATGTTCTAAAACTAAGAAGCAATGATGAGCCCCAACACACAAATGAGGTCCATCACACAGGGCAGATGGGAAAGAGTTGAAAAAAATTACAAAGTAGTATCTTCAACATCACCGATCCATGTTCTCCATCCGCTGAGTTACTCCAGCACTTTATGTCATTTCTTTGTAATCCAGCACCTGCATTTCATTGTTTATTCGTAACTTAAATGTATTCAGTGAGCAGAAATCCACTCCAAGCCTGTAGTGTTTCCTTTGGAATCTCAGTCAAGATATTTGCCGGAATGGCCATGTGTCCAGTGCACGACTTCATAGCATCTACATGCTCATCTACTTGCCAAAATATGTTGCAAATACTCATTAAGACAGTTGTCCATAAAGCAAACAGTAAACAGTGAGGCTTTTCTCCGTATCTAATCTACACTCAAATTAATGGACATTGGGGATGGATCTTTTCATCCATGTATTTAACATGGCGGTCCTTAATATCTAGGTTTTACATAAGAACACCCTGGA
Source organism: Amblyraja radiata (assembly GCF_010909765.2). Lineage (NCBI taxonomy): Eukaryota > Metazoa > Chordata > Chondrichthyes > Rajiformes > Rajidae > Amblyraja > Amblyraja radiata. The sequence continues at coordinate 26,118,835 of NC_045986.1, read as the reverse complement.
TTGGAGGGCTTGAGTTATAAGAAGATAATGGGTAGGCTTGGGTCTGTTTTCCCTTGAGCAAAGAGGTGACGTGATAAAGGTGTATAAAATAATGACAGGCATGGATAAGAAAGATAGCTAGTCTGTTTCTCACGGTAGACATGTCTAAAACTAGAGGGCATAGCTTTAAGGTGAAAGGTTTAAATGGGATCTGAGGGGTAAATTTGTCATACAAAGGAAAACTTAGTATCTCAAATGAATGACCAGAGGATGTGGTGAAGGGAGAAAATAATAACAGCTTTTAAGAGGCATTTGGACATGTACTTAAAAGAAGGCCATAAAGAATATGGAATTAATCTAGGTAAACATGTTTAGTCAATTGAATGAGTAGGAATGATTGTTGGCATAAACACAGTGGCCCGAATGGCCTGTTACTATGCTGCACAATTCTATGACTCTAACACAGTGAGATGTACTGGAAAATAAGTCAGTGCACTCCATTTCCAATAAGAATCAACTTCAGAGAGCAGGACCAAATCGTAATGAATGTCGAGCACTTGCAGACAACAGGACCTCAACCAAATGAGAGCATCTTCGAGAGAGGAAGGAAGCTGAATGCATTTACCATTTAAAGTTTAATGGAAATGTCTTTTTTTTTGTGTTAGATTTATGTGGGCCCAGCTGCAAGACATGGTTGGTTGCTTGTAACTTTAAAGATGTTTTTGACTTTATTTGCTCAGTGGTTAATTAGTAGCTATAACTACATGCAATATATTACAGTGTTTACATTTCAGCTATACAGTAATTAAATTTCCCAGGAATGAACCATTGGGACGTTATTGCACTTTACACTATTATGTCCAAGGCCAAGTTACCCATATTTCCATATAGTGCAGGGGGGGCATACAGCCCATCCTCTATGCCAGCCCAGAGCAATCTCATCAGCGGCATCTCCCCACTTATTTCCCTGTCTTTCCATACCTAGCAATTCCTCCAACACTAGTTTTCTATGGTCAAATCCCACTGTACGTTCTGTATGTGGGAGGACCCAGAGTCCCAAGGAGGAAGTTTGTACTTTCCGTGTAGTTTGTACTAGTATCTTTGGTTTGTACGGCCTACCTATGACCACGTGGGTTTTCTCCGGGTACTCTGGTTTCCTCCCACTCCAAAGATACACTGGCTTGGAGGTTAACTGGCTTCCTGAGATGTAAAATTGTCTCTAATGCGTGTAGGTTAGTGTATTATTGGTGGTCTTTGATCGGCGAGGACTCGGTGGGCCAAAGGACCTGTTTCTGTATCTCTAAAGTCTAAAGGAAACCTGCGCGCCACAGCTGGAGCGTGCAAACTCCACAGAGAAGGCAGGTCAATTGGGGATACGCAACAGCATTATGGTCCGAGGGTCACGCTGCCGAGATGTCAAATTCACCATGCAGAGTAGTAAGAGAATCATTAAAGGAAAAATATATGAGAATAGGAATGAGAGTGTGTGTTAAGAAATTATTTGAATATCAGAACGATCATGACTCAAGGTAGGATGGGCGCGAGTAACGGCGGTCAATATCAACAATTGACGCCCAATTATGATGAGAATCAAAATTAAAGTGGGTTTAAGGACGACTGAGCCCGCCACATGCCGTTGTCCGATCTGTGTGGACCAGTGGCGCGCGCTCGCTGCTTGTTCACTCGCAGCCTCCGCGGTCCCCGCCCACCGGCCTCACGCGACCTGACGGTTGGCTTTTGAAGCTTCCAAGCGTCGATCGATGAGGCCGCGGGGATGTCGGTCGCTCCACGATTGACTTTTGAGAGAAACGTCGTCTAAAACGAGTTTTGGCCGTCAATGCAAAAAAAGGAGGACATCGATAATATGTAGACATTCGTTGAAAAGTGACCACTAACATTCGCACTGTCCACATGACCCTGTCCAAGAATCGTCACACATCTTCTTGACGGCCTGTCTGTGCCATCATCATCATTGTCGACGTTAACCACCATCAGCATCCTGGGGAGTCCCATTTATTTGGAAATTAACGGGACCATCATCAAGAATGCTATGATTTTTAAAGCAAGTCAGAGATCACCAGTCTTGAAAGAATTTCCACTCTTCACATGGTACATAAGGATTGTAAAGGAACACTACACGCTTGTTTCCCCAAAAACCAACAGAACTCAAAAAGCCATCAAGGACAAAGCTATTTACTAGACTGGCAATTTGTCCAACGCCTAAAACATTAACCTCCACCAAGGCACAGTGGCCACATTGTGTGTGCACATGTACAAAATGTAGCAGCAAAAGACCATTGCTCTACCATATCTCCCAACCCTACAACCAAGTTACTGGTCTGTAAAATAAGGAAGAATCCAATCTACTCGAAAAGAACCAGCGTTCTCTTACATTGAAGAGAATAACATGAAGCTGAAATAAAGAGGTGTGAAAATGTAAGTTATTAAATGAAGTGAGCTGCAAGGAGGAGGTGAGAGCAGCAAGAATTTTCATTTAAACCAAATCAGGAATCACTTGCACTGAGTCAAGGTCTATACTCATGTAACTCAGTGATGAACCATAAAAGCTTGCGGGCTAGATGAGCTTGTGTCGTCCACCAGCAATAGTCTACCCCAAGAGGATTGCTTCTGTCCCACATGCTAAGTCACCACACTAGCTGTTGTGGCCATAGTGTTATCCACCAGTTCCAAGAAAATCCCTGGACTACCTAACTTCATAAAAGGAGCAGACTGTGGCATTCCCCACCAGAAACACATGAGCACTTGTTGGAAGAATGATCTGGCGGCAATTGCATTACAGAGAGCACAATCATCCCAGATTCACCTGACTTCAGGTGGAGTCAGAGTCAAGCTGCATGGAAATGGGCCCTTTGGCCAAACTTCCCCATGCTGACCAAGATTCCCTATGTACACTAGTTCCACCTGCTGACGTTTGGACCATATCCCTCTAAATCTTTCCTATCGGTGTACCAGTCCAAATGTCTTTTAAATTTTTCTACAGTACCTGCCTTAACTACCTCTTCCGGCAGTTCATTCTATATACCCACAAGCCTCTGTGTGAAAATGTTGCCCCTCAGGTTCCTATTAAATCTTTCCCAACTCACCTCAATTCTAAGTCCTCTTATTCTTGATTCCTCTACTCTGAGTGAAAGACTGTATCTACCCCATCTATTCCCCTTATGATCTTATAAGATCACCCCTCATCTGCCTGGGCTCTAAGGAACAAGTGCTAGCCTGCCCAACCTCTCTCTATAGCTTGGGGCTTCATCCTCGTAAATCTTCTCTTGCACTATTTCCATCTTAGTAACATGCTATAGCAGGGTGACCAAAACTGAGCACAATACTCCACATATCTAGTACAACTGTGACATAACATCCCAAGTTCTGTACTCAATGCCCGACCAAAAGATCTACGTGTGATGTCACTTTCAAGGAACTAGGTACCTGCACTCCTAGATCTCTTTGCTGTACAACACTCCCCAGGGTCCTGCCATCCACTGTGAAGGTTCTGCCCTGATTTGACTCCCCAAAATGCAAAACCTAGCACTGAACTGAATTAAACACCATTCCTCAGCCCACTTATCCAACTGATCAAGATACTGCTGTAGTTTTTGATAACCATCTTCGCTATCTACGACATCACCAATTTAGTGTCATCTGCAAACTTACATGCCTTGTACATTTTCATCCAAGTCATTGATGTGATATAAACCACAAACAACAATAGCCCTAGCACTGATCCCTGAGGTACATCACTAGTCACAGGTAGACACAAAATGCTGGAGTAACTCAGCGGGACAGGCAGTATCTCTGCAGAGAAGGGATGGGTGACGTTTTGGGTCGAGACCCTTCTTCAGACTGATAACAGACTAGTCACAAGTCTCCAGTTGGAAAAACAACCTTCCACCTTCACCCTCTCATTCCTTCCATGAAGCCAAGTTTAAGTTTGATCCAAGTCTAAGTCTGTTTAGTCTAAATCCCAAGTCTACCTACATCAAGCCTTGGACCAAGGACCATGGTGAGCATAATAGTACTGATGACAAGCAGCTTGTCACCATATAGTGAGCATTTGACATTCAACACCTCCTCATCTGAATCCACCTATCGGTTGCCAGTTCTTGTCCACCTCTCCCCCTCATCTCTTATACTAGCGAACTCAAAATGTGCCCATCCATTTTCTCCATGCTGCCTAATCCCCTGAGTTCCTTCAAAAGATAGTCTGTTATTATATAATATTGGGTTACAGAACTAATGTGTGCATAGTTGGTCGGTTAACATATGGCAGAGATGTGCAAGCACTCTTCGTTGCATAACATTTAATGTTTAAAAGTTCTCTTAAAAAGATGGCACAAACACAATGAGCTGCATCATTCTAAAGGTAGACAAAAGTGCTGGAGAAACTCTGCAGGTGCAGCAGCATCTATGGAGCGAAGGAAATAGGCAACGTTTCGGGCCAAAACCCTTCTTCAGACTGATGTAGGGTGGGGTGGGGGGAAGAAAGGAGAAAGGAAAAGGAGGAGCCCGAGGGCTGAGGGAGAGCAGAGAAGGGGAAGAGACAGCAAGGGCTACCGGAAATTGGAGGTCAATGTTTATGCCGCTAGGGTGCAAACTGCCCAAGCGGAATATGAGGTGCTGCTCCTCCAATTTCCGGTCATAATTCTTTAAATTTGACACCATCCCTAACTTTGATATTAGCCTGGGATGGTTCATCGTTCTTATGGAATCTTTGTCTCACTGAAATATACCTCTGCTGAGATTTATGAAATATCATCTTCTATGATTACCACTGCAGCTACAATTTCAACCTGTAATCTATCCCAGATTAATGTGTCCAATATGACCAATTAGCGTTTTGAAGAAAACATTTAGCTCTTATGTATTTTACTGAATGGCATATTACAAAACATCTGTTTCTTGTGTATGGCCATCAGAAATGGTTTAGATTGTAAATCTTGCCTTCCACGAATAGTTATGCATCCCTGATTTAAACTGAGAAACCAAGATAGCAAGAGTGTGTGTGCTCTGTCACCAAATTTGTGGACCATTTCCACAGAGGAACAAATCCTGAGGTCAATCATCACGAGAAATTAAAACAAAGTGCCATGTTTTCTGAATTACCAAATCATGGGACCACGAGCTCTAATTCAGGGACCACCTATGCCAAGGATCCTGAGATAATTTCGACTAACAGACCAAATTCACAACCACTTACATTCTTAGTCAAAATCTATATACTATATATTTGCTGGAACCTAATCTTGGAAATGCTTATTTTCTGAAGCTAAATTTGGGAACCAAACTCGAAGAGTTAATCCAGGGATTATGTTAATTATGACCAAATGCTGGATCATTTATGCTCTTGAGACTTTATCTAGGAACCACTTAAATATTCTAAGGTACACAATTATGTACAAAATTGTGGGCCGAAGGGCCCGTTCCTGTGCTGCATTGATCTAGAAATTATGAGAAGCTTAGAAAGTGAGACATTTCCTTAGCAGAGGAGTCAATAACTAGGTTATAAATTCAGAAGTGATAAAAAGTAGAAATAAGCCATTTGGCCCATCAAGTCTACTCCAACATTCAATCATGGCTAATCTATCTCTCCCTCCTAACCCTTCTCCTGCCTTCTCCCATAACTTCTGACACCTGTACTAATCAAGAATCTGTCTATATCTGCCTTAAAAATATACACTGACAGCCTCCACAGCCTTCTGTGGTAAAGAATTCCACGTATTCAACCACCCTCTGTCTAAAGAAATTTCTCCTCATCTCCTTCCTAAAAGAACGTCCTTTCATTCTGAGGCTATGACCTCTAATCCTCGACTCTCCCACTAGTGGAAATATCCTCTCCACATCCACTATCCAAGCTTTTCACTATTCTGTTTGTTTCAATGAGCTCCCCCCTCATTCTTCTAAACTCCAGCGAGAACAGGCCCCAAACGCTCATCGGATAACCTACTCATTTATGGGATCATTCTTGTAAACCTCCTCTGGATCCTCTCCAGAGCCAGTACATCCTTCCTCAGATATGTTGCCCAAAATTGTTCACAATATTCCAAATGTGGCCTTACCAGCGCCTTATAGAGCCTCAGCACTACATCCCTTTTATGTATACAAGCCCCCCTGAAATAAATGCTTGCATTTAGTTTGCTTTCTTTGGTAACAAATCAACTTGCAGGTTAACTATTTGGGAATCCTGCACCAGCACTCCCAAGTCCCTTTGCACCTCTGATTTCTGGAATCTCTCCCCATTTAGAAAATAGTCTACGCCTTTATTCCTACTACCAAAATGCATGCCTCCGCACTTATTCCATCTGCCACTTCTCTGCCCACTCTCCAACCTGTCCAAGTCCTTCTGCAGAGTCTCTGCTTTCTCTACACAACCCGCCCTTCCACCTATTTCCGTATCATCCGCAAACCTGGCCACAAAGCCTTCAATCCCCTTGTCCAAATCAGTAATATACAATGTGAAGAGTAGCTTCCCCAGCACTGACCCCTGCGGAATAATAACTAGAGCAATTGGTAGTAAGATTAGAGGGAGTTGAGTACATCCCAATTCTGCTCGTAACATGGATGACTTCATATTTTTCACAACGTATTTTAATTACTATGTCCTTGCCTATTCATTTAGCTTCACCAAATCCCATTGTTGACCTCTCTGCACCCTCTTTCTAACATAACTAGCCATCCTTGTATTATCAGCCAGTTTGGATATAATTTTTCATATCACCTAAACCATTGATGTAGAAAGTCAACAGATGGGCCCAGCTCTACGCCTTAGTTGCAACTTCCCAGTCTGAAAATTGTTCTGTTTTTTCTGCACTCTGATTTCTTTCTGTTAATCAGCTCAAAATCTATGCCATTGTCTTTTCCCCAATTATAGGTGCTCTTATTTTGTTTAATATCCTCCTTGCTACCTTATCAAAGGTCTTTTGAAAGTTCATATAAAGTATATGTTCACTGGTTTACCCCTTATCTATTCTGCAAGTTCTAATCTAAAAAACATGATATCCCTTTCATAAATTCTTGTTGAATCTGGCCATTCCTATGTTTTCTAAAATTCCACGTACAACTTAACAATAGCTTATAGCATTTTACCCACTAATGATGTCAGGCTAACTGGTCTGTAGTTTCGCAGTTTCACTCTCCTTTGTTAAATAGTGGGGAATATTGACAAATGTGATCTCCCCACATATTTGATTTCGAGATAGTATGTAGGTACAGGAATCATCAATATTGTCTCCATTATCAATCAGATAATAATTTACAAAATCTTGAAGAAAACTAGAAATAGGATCATTTTATTTAACACTAAAGATTACAGGTGTAGCAGTTGTATGACCCAGGAAGGTGCTCTCATTTTCTCCCCTGCAGCTTTCCTCATCATTGTGGAGAATCCAAAAGTAATGTTGTCCTGGTTTGCATTCTACTCTGACCATCACTTGGTAGCCACCCTGCATGTCTCTAACTTGCCATTGCTGTACAAAACAGGATCCCAGACATAGCCCTTGCTTTGGGTTGTAAAAATGAGAATCTGCTCTATACGAGCGCCAATTGAACCTTATGGATCTACTGTAGGTTTCCATGAATTCTGACTTTTTTTTGACTGAGTATCGTGTTCATGTAGATTTTTTTAATGCAGTACAAATTTGTAAAGATTAAGTTGTTGTGGACAAGATGCAGATACTGGACAGTAGGGGATGCTGCAATATCACAAAGCAGAAAATGTCTAACCAGTAGAATTCACCTTCCCATTCCCATACTGATCTGCCTGTCCTTAACCTCCTCCATTCAATATGATCATGGCTGATCATCCAAAATCAGCACCCCGTTCCTGCTTTCTCCCCGTATCCCTTGATTCCGTTACCCTAAGAGCTATATCTAACTCTCTCTTGAATGCATCCAGTGAACTGGCCTCCATCACCCTCTGTGACAGAGAATTCCAGATTCACAACTCTCTGGGTGAAAACATTTCTCCTCATCTCAGTCCTAAATGGCCTACACCATATTCTTAAACGGTGACCTCTGGTTCTGGACTCCCCCAACATCAGGAATCTGTATCTAGCCTATCCAATCCCTTAAGAATTTTACGTTTCCATAAGATCCCTTCTCTTCCTCTAAATTCCAGTGAATATAAGCCCAGTCGATCCATTCTTTCATCATATGTCAGTCCTGCCATCCCGGGGATTAACCTGGTGAATCTATGCTGCACTCCCTCAATAGCAAGAATGTCCTTCCTCAAATGAGGAGACCAAAACTGCACACAATACTCCAGGTGTGGTCTCACCAGGGCCCTATACAACTGCTGTAGGACCTTCTAGCTCCTATACTCAAATCCTCTCGCTATGAAGGCCAACAAGTCATTTGCTTTCTTCACTGCCTGCTGTACCTGCATGCTTACTTTCAGTGATTGATGTACAAGGACACCGAGGTCTCATTACATCACCTCTTTTCCTAATCTGACACCATTCAGATAATAATCTGCCTTCTTGTTCTTGCCACCAAAGTGGATAACCTCACATTTATCCACATTATACTGCATCTGCCATACATCTGCCCACTCACCCAACCTCGCCCTGCAGCCTCATAGCATCCGCCTTGCAGCTCACACTGCCACCCAGCTTTGTGTCATCCGCAAACAATATGCATGTAACTCCAAGGTTGATCCATAGATGTGTCATGGTTTTGCTTGTTGACTTAAGACTTATATTGAAAGTCCTAGCATGGTAACAGGCTCTTTGGCCCACCTCATCAGTGGCCCAATAAGCCCTATCTAAGCTCGTCTCTTTATTCATGTTTGGCCCACATTCCTCCAAATATTTCCAATTCATGTACCTGCCCAAATGTTGTTATTGTACCTGCCTCAAATACTTCCTCTGCCAGGTTCCATGTACTCACCAGGCTCTGTATGAAAAACCTTCCACTCAGGTTCCCATTAAATCTTTCCTCTCTCAGTTTAAACCTATGCCCTCTAGTTCGTGATTCCTCTACCCTGGTAAAACAACTGTGCATTCATTCTATCTATTGCCTTCATGATTTTATACACTTCTATATGATTACCCCTGCTCTGCAACACTCACCAGGGCCCTACGGTTCACTGTAAAGGTGCTGCCATGTCTGACTTAAACTCCGTTTGCCATTCCTTGGCCCACTTGCTCAGCTGATCAAGATCCTGCTGTAATTTTTGATAACCATATTCACTGTCCACAATGCCATCTAGTGTCATCTGCAGATTTGCCAATCTCATCCATATTGTTGATATAGATGACAAACAGCAATAGTCAAAAGGCCTCTAGTCCAGCACACCCTGCTTCCTACCATTAAGCCAAATTCTGTATCCAGTTAGTTCTGCCTGGATCTGTGCAATTTATACTTCTAGAACAGACTATAATGCGAAACCGTATCAAAAGGCTTGCTGAAGTCCATATAAGAGCATGTCTTATATGTCCCTGCCCTCATCAACCTTCATGAGTACTTCTTCAAAAAACTCAAATCAAATTCATGAAACATGATCTTCCATGCATAAAACCATACTTACTAAAATTAATCAACCCCTGCATTTCCAAATGAATGTATATCTTTTCCCTCAAAATCCTCAAGAGAACAACTGGATCCTCTTCTTCCCACTCCAAATCCCTCTGTAATCCTCATGAGATTCCCATAACCATGATGTTGGTTAGGCAACACAGCTTTCAGGGCTATACGTGCCTACACAGAACTATTTCTAAACTGAATTCCCATCTGATAAAACTCTTGATAATCAGTATCAGTTTTTTTTTTGCAGAAATCCTGAATCCAATGGTTGAACATCTGGTTCACTCCTTAGTCTGCTTGTGTATTTTCAATTTCCTTTAAACTCATTGAAAAATGAGTTTTACTACTGTGCATCAAGTGAAATATAAGTATATTTGGGTATTAACAGGAATAGCGATCAATAATCCTGAAAATCTGTCAGTCCATGTGCTAGGGATTTTTATTGGAATATCAGAATTTTACTCTACTTACCAAATTCCTGACGTTTTCTTCACTTGAAGCTGCACAGTCAGAGTTTGGCACAAATATTCTCCAGTAACAATAGCAGAATTAGAATTTGAACACTTGAAGAACAAAACATCTGCAAACGGCACGATGCAATTTCTCATGTTCCTTTGGGTGAAAAGTAAATTCTCCGATGATCCTCAGAGTTGAATGATATATTGTGAGATGTGTCTAACCACCTGATTTAAGCCGTTACATTTTAAGCTCTGCGAACTCTGGCTTCGAGTTACTGAATCAGCTTGGGGGATGAGAGAGACTGAAAGCTGGAATTAGACACAGAGAGGGAATTGAGGTTTTTTCCCCCACATATCTGTCAGAGAGTTTGCTCTGCACATATTGGCTTCCACTTTATACCAGAAGATAACGAAAAAGACAATACGGGGAGAAAAGATGAGGTACGAAGGTAAGCTAGCCATGAATATAAAGGAGGATAGTAAAAGCTTCTTTAGGTATGTTAAGAGGCAAAAATTAGTTAAGACCAAAGTTGGATCCTTGAAGACCGAAAAAGGTGAATTTATTATGGGGAACAAGGAAATGGCAGATGAGTTGAACAGGTACTTTGGATCCGTCTTCACTAAGGAGGACACAAACGATTTTCCTGATATACTAGTGGCCAGAGGATCTGGGGTGACGGAGGAACTGAAGGAAATCCACATTAGGCAGGAAATGGTGTTGGATAGACTGATGGGACTGAAGGCTGATAAATCCCCAGGGCCTGATGGTCTGCATCCCAGGGTACTTAAGGAAGTGGCTCTAGAAATGGTGGATGCATTGGTGATAATTTTCCAATGTTCCATAGACTCAGGATCGGTTCCTGTAGATTGGAGGGTGGCTAATGTTATCCCACTTTTTAAGAAAGGCGGGAGAGAGAAAACAGGAAATTATAGACAAGTTAGCCTGACATCAGTGGTGGGGAAGGTGCTGGAGTCAATTATAAAAGATGAAATAGCCGCACATTTGGATAGCAGTAACAGGATCGGTCCGAGTCAGCATGGATTTACCAAGGGGAAATCATGCTTGACGAATCTTCTGGAATTTTTTGAGAATGTAACTAGGAAAATGGACAAGGGAGAGAGAGCCAGTGGATGTAGTGTACCTGTACTTTCAGAAAGCATTTGATCAGGTCCCACATAGGAGATTAGTGGGCAAAATTAGGGCACATGGTATTGGGGGTAGAGTGCTGACATGGATAGAAAATTGGTTGGCAGATAGGAAACAAAGAGTAGGGATTAACGGGTCCCTTTCAGAATGGCAGGCAGTGACAAGTGGGGTACCGCAAGGCTTAGTGCTGGGACCGCAGCTATTTACAATATACATCAGTGATTTGGATGAAGGGATTCAAAGTAACATGAGCAAATTTGCAGATGACACAAAGCTGGGTGGCAGTGTGAACTGTGAGGAGGATGCTATGAGAATGCAAGGCGACTTGGACAGGTTGGGGGAGTGGGCAGATGCATGCCAGATGAAGTTTAATGTGGATAAATGTGAGGTTATACACTTTGGTATCAAAAACAGGAAGGCAGATTACTATCTAAATGGCGTCAAGTTGGGAAAAGGGGAAGTACAACGGGATCTGGGGGGGTCCTTGTTCATCAGTCTATGAAAGTAAGCATGCAGGTACAGCAGGCAGTGAAGAAAACAAATGGCATGTTGGCCTTTATAACAAGGAGTCGAGTATAGGAGCAAAGAGGTCCTTCCACAGTTGTACGGAGTCCCAGTGAGACCACACCTGCAGTATTGTGTGCAGTTTTAGTCCCCTAATTTGAGGAAGGACATTCTTGCTATTGAGGGAGTGCAGCGTAGGTTTACTAGGTTAATTCCCGGGATGGCGGGACTGTCATAGGCTGAGAGAATGGAGCGGCTGGGCTTGTATACTCTGGAGTTTAGAAGGATGAGAGGATATCTTAGTGAAACATATAAGATTGTTAAGGGTTTGGACACGCTAGAGGCAGGAAACATGTTCCCGATGTTGGGGGAGTCCAGAACCAGGGGCCACAGTTTAAGAATAATGTGGATAATGTGGTTTGTTTTATAGGGCCCACCCTAGCACATCTGTAACTTATTGCTCTCGTCTACAGGAGAACAAAAAGTCTATAACATGCCCCAAGGCAGATACTTTTTGTGAATTACTTGTAGGTCAAGCTTAAACAGTGTGTAGGTGTATTGCTGATCATTCATTGGTTTTACATTACCTTGTCACAGTAACAAAATTATCATTCCATGGTGTTGGGAGAGGGGCACATATAGAAATCAAAAGCTCTGACAACACAATTTAAAAGAGCCAAGATTTTTTTGAAAAATAAATGTAATAATACTGCACAGAACCACAGAAACATTATTCTGTAGCTTTTCAACAAATATTATAGAAACAAAATATGTTACAGCCAGTGAGTATACAATAGCAGAAATATAGGCCTTCATTTATGTTACATGCAGCTAATTGGTTTCTAACATGTAAAACTTCCTAAACAAGTAACTGCAAGATTCTTCATGTAGGTCCCTAGTCCAGTCCTTTATCATGTAAACAAGCTTGTGGGTTAATATCAAGCCTCTTACCATAGTTCCCATTACACAACCCTATCTTGTTTTGTTTTAGAGCACAATAGTTTATCTCTGAATGTTCTCATTTTCATCAATACGCTCACATTCATATACAAGGGAGTGGGGGGGGGGGGAGAAGGAGAGAAGTATGTTTTATTTCCAAGTCAAACACTAGTTGAAACTCCCTTTTCACAGGTATTCCACTGGGAGCTTTGTGAGAAAGCCCCAACACTCTTCTGCCACCTCGTTCCAGAATGGTTTCTCTTGATTATCCTTCATCCTCCCTCAATTCCAGTTGATCGAGTGTTGCTAAGCACCAGTTTGGGAGAACCCAAGGTTTGACCTTACTAAAGGGCCACACAATCCAAAAGATAGAAATCATTATTTTCCTCTGCAAACAGCATTCTTTTTTTGATGGATAGAACTCTGGGAAAGTAACTATTATTGACATTGATGGCTCTCATTTGAAATCTGGTGTGTGGCCCCAGCCCACCATGTAGATATGTACACAAGGGCAAAAGTGGGCTGTACTCTGATACCTTTCATGAACCATTTTTATCATCACTTAGAATGAGCATTTGGATATCAGAGGGTAGTTAGTCAGAACCAGACTTCAGTCTTGAACCCAAAGGGGCTATGACTGCAACAAATCTTGTTAAATTGCCAGTAATCATCTGCAGATTTTTTGAATGAGTGTAGATAATATTGTGCGTTAATGTTAGAACAGTGCCGATATGTGGTGAATGACAGATTGCGAGTAGATGTCCACATTGTAGAAGACTTCCTACCACCAGCCCCTACCCACAGCATATTCTCCTCTTCCTCCAATCACATTCATGACTATTACTTCTGTTCTACTCAAAGCGGGGAGGAAATAAAGAAGAAAGAGCAGCAGGTAGTTTGCTAACTTTCTAGATTAAATAGATTGCCCACTCCATTCCTTCCCAACTTTAGGATTTTCCAATATCATAACACAAATGCTACACATTCTTAGGTGGGTTGGCAGGAAGAAAGAGGCAGAGATATGAACTTGTGGCAGTTCTGTGCTTAAAAGTTATTTTAATTCTATCCCTTCACTTGAACATAATACTTTTTTTAAACTTAAATAGCCATTAAGTAAGAGGTGACCTTCATTGAGCATTCCTGAGGTGAATTAATACCAAGCATGACACACTGCCCAGCAACAATTGCTGCAATTTCTCAACCTCAAGGGTCTCTGAACAATTTGATAAAGGGTTTTGGCCAGAGAAACTAATCTTGAGTTTGTTGTGCTAGTTAAGAAACACAGTGAGATTTACTGTGTACTGCACCTGGCAAAATATAATGAGTATTTTAACCATGCCCGATGTCTACTTCACTGTTGCAAAGGTCCAAAAGTAGATAAAGTGCAATAAAAATAACTGAGAGAACCTGATGAGAATGTCATAAAACAATTATACAGCAAAACCTTAACTGGACATCCTGTTCCCTGTGGCTTGTTCAAGGACTTCGGGTTTATAGATAATGTTCAAGTCATATTACGCATACTTTATAGAGTTTTGCTGAGATATTCGAATCACATTCTATAACTCTTTCTTTTTTTCTGTTGGTCCTGTAAACCAGGAGACTTGATTAGTCTGGGATAGTTCCTTGCTGCTTGTTTGTTGCTACTAAGGGGCGTCCACATTGGAAACGAGTTTCTGTTTAATTGTTACTGGTTTGCTCAAAGCAAATGTCTTGAAGCTCTCTGTTGTGCAATCATTTGATTCCTCTGAGGCTTGGGCCTCTACTAAATATTTCTCAAATTTGTCAAGGTATAGAGGTCTCTCAGGAAGCAAGTAGTAGTGTGTCGAGCTCACCTTCTTCCCATCTTCAATGATTGGCAAAATACATGGTACCCGTGGCGTTGCCCCATCACTTGCTTGCCGTTGGAGGACTTTGTTGCTGACATATTTGGGATCAGGTGCAAAGCTTCGTGTTGGTGGCATCACCCCATTGAGGTAGGCCGGGAGACATTTGGGACTTGGGGTGCGTGAATTGCTTCTGGACATAGGTTCTCTTGGAGGAACCTTTGGTGGTTTGTCCTCATCACAGTGCATGGCTGACATAACCTCTGCAGACCATCTCCGGTAGTCATGTTTCACTGGCCGTGGGGGTATGGGTACTCGAGGGGGAATCTCAGGCTTTACCTCACTGGTATTTGTCAACGAGTTTGAGAGGCAACTTGCATTTTTCAGTACGGTAGGCTTGTTGTAGGATCCAGCTGGGCCCGAATGTGAACGCCGTAATTTACGGTGGGGCTTAACAGGTTGAACAGTGACCTCTTTATTTTCCAGGCAAGTATCTTTTATAACATGGCAACTCTCTGGTAATCTAGTGTGACTGATACTCTCAGAGTAAGCATAGTTGGCCTGCCCACATCCACGGAAACTCCTTCTGCTGGGAGCGCCATATCTGAAGCCCAATGGTCTGTTATCATGCAAGAGCAAGTCAGTTTCAGAGTTCGTAATGGACTCAACCTCACTGTCCACATCATCGAAGAACTCACCACAAGGGAAAGGCAGTGGGGGGAGCGGCTTAGAGCTTCGGTCACTGGAACATCCAACATTAATTAGTGCAGTTGCTCCCCTCACTGGTGTTTGAGGTGGTGACAACCCTGTGCTGTTCACTGAGAGTTTCTTAAAATGAGGCAGAACCTGATCCTTTTCCAGCTGTACAAACGATTCCTCAGAGTTTTGCATTTTCAGAGGTGGTGGTCGTATCTTGTGGAAGGATGATCTTCCAAAGCAGCAGTATCTATTCAGTCCAAATGGCTCCTCGTCTTGTCCTATTTCATGGGAGGAAAGGATTTTATTTTAAAATGTTAAAAATCTCACAGCTTTCTCTCTCTCCTTCTGCATTTTGCAGAGTTCGGAGGTCCAGTGCCACTGGTTAATCAGCACCCCTCTCAAGAATTATTTTGAAGACCAACCAAGAGTTGGTCTCAGAGCCTGAGATTGTCTCAGTTCGTGTGAAATAGTTTCACAGCATTACAACAAGTAGGAAAAAAAGTTTACCAAACGAACACGGAGGAACAAAAATAATTGTCAAGGTTGGTGCTTATTGCCCACGAATGATCGTTATAAGGAGTCTTCCCGAGCCCCCCACCCCCCACAGGTTATGTGGGTTTTTCTCACAACAATCAGAGTGACTCCCAACTGGTTCCTTAGTGCAGGGCCATTTGAAAATGTATAATAAATGCTGGCATTGTCAATAGCAGCCACCCCCCCCCCCTTCCCCAAATGATCAAATAAATAATTTTAAAATAAAGCATCACAATTACTTTTATCAAAAGTAATTTATGTATAAAACAGAAATGTTCAAACATTTACCCTACTCGAGTGAGATACTTACGGTTGGTTGAAGGTACACTGTAGGGCCGTTTATGGGGAGCAGCATTCAGAGCACAGGTCACAGCCGTGGTGTCTGCAAAGAAGGTGCTAAAAAAATAAAAATCACAGAAAAAAAGTTCTTCAAATATCCGCATAAACTGTCCATCAGTAAAACACAAATGGTTTTCCCTTTTGATCTCTTCTGATCCCATCCTTCCAAGACAGCAGCCTTGAACCCTCTCTTTCCATTATGAAATCAAAATTATTCCTCAAATGAGTCCTGGGAAACCTGATGGTACTGATGATTTTTACTTTTTCAAAGTTGTTAAGAAAATACTTGAAAAGGGCTTGAAAGTCCCAAACACATTCACAACGAATTCTACCCAACCCACCTCTCATCTTAGGTATCAGCCTTATTATTTTACTCTGCACAGCAAGATCCCATATTGAAGTAACAAGATCTTAATTTACCAGTCTGAACCCTGATGGAGGTCCTTTAAAGTATCAGCACAACTGACATGACAATATAATCTTATTGTGCAATGTTTATTATGTGATTGATGAATCAACTCTAGTCCTCTCCATTTTCCCAATGGCTTGTTGTGGAAGGTCATGCTTCCCATTCAGTGTACTAGTTTCAGCAACTACAGCAAATTTAATTTACTCTAGATCAGCCCCGATCCCGACACGGACCCAACACCACCAAACTCGGGTCTTTGCATGATAATTACCCAGTATGTTTGCAAAGAAACCTCATATGCTTTCACAGAAAGGTGTTTGAAGGTAAAACCACTACATCATACTACCTTCCTCATCAATTAAGATACCACCTCCAAAACCAAATGGTACCCTGTTGAACGACTTACTTGTCCAAGGTACTTGACTGATTCCAGCAGCTTTTGTTGTTGATGACACCATGCGTACCATGCATGAAGCAATTACTCAGTGGACTGTGGATCTCCTGTGCTGCTAGTCCAGCACTCGACATGTTGGCAATTTGGAGAAGACACCAATCCTTTAAAGTCTGTGTGCTCTCTTCAAGTTAACAGAGTCTTGCATTCCTTGACAAAAAAACAAGTCTTGAATTATTCAACCAATCAATATTCTGTAGTCACAACCAATAGCTGCAGTACTCTCTTCACACTATCAAGGTGGAGCTATTGAGGAAATCGAGAAGTATAGTACTTTCTCAATAATCTTAAGATTTTTCTGATTTGAGAAAGGACATGTCGGGTAATCAGATGAAATTAACACAAGGAATAATCTTGCCTTTATCCTCAGCACTTTATCTCAAGTGATTGTATTTGTCAATGACAGTATTAGTAGAAATTACCATAACTTAGTCCTTGTTAGTCCTCATTCTCAGGGCAAACTATCAAAAACAAAGACATATTTACTGTGTAAACTTGAGATGCTGTAACAAGCGATTTAATCATTTTAGACCATGTTTTCTTTCACCTGAAATTCAATAGGATCACGATCAAACATGGAAGAACCCTGACTGAGAATTCTTCCCTTTCCTGACTCATACTGGTTGTTTGTTATACTATCTAATATACTAGAATTGACTATTTAAATTATACATTTAAGAGGAATCAGGCAGGTGGCTTAAAGCCAGATTGTAAGAAGCATCTGTCAAGGGCAAAACAAAGCCTGGCAAGTGGTGATGGGTGGATACATGTGAGGGGGGATGTTGATGCTGCCTGGCCCACTGAGTTATTCCAGCACATTGTGTCTTTTTCACAAACCAGCGTCCGCAGTTCCTTGTATCTCGACAATGTTGTGTAGCATTAAAATCATGTTAAATGGGATAAACTCAGAATTGTAGGTTATCGTAATCTGTAACCTAACAGTTTAGCACATCCTCACACTATCATTTCCATCAAGCCAGAGGCCCAACCCTGGTTTAATGAATACACAAGGACATGCTGGGTGTAGAACCAGGCACATTTAAAACTACAACACTGGACTGTCTGCTTGCTAAATAGCAAAAAACAGCATGCAACAGAACCAAGTGATCTCATAAACGAACAGACATCCCAAAGACATGCAGTTTGGAGGTTAACTGCCCAAGTGCAAGAAGAAAATGTAACAAAAAAATGGGATATGCATAGGATCAGTATAAATAGGTGCACAATCTCAATGGGTAAAAAGACCAGTGTCTGTGCCTTATAACAAAAACTCTCTAATGGTTGGAATTTCCTTGAGCAGGTTCTGACTTTAAAAAGATCTACAGACATAGCCAAAACACACCTTACTTATCATAGGTACTAACTAACCTGTGCTTTAAATCCACAATTTTCAGTTTTATTTGAAGGACTTTAAGCATTTACATTTTAAGAGTTTTTTTTTGCTGGGGGGGGGGGGGGGGAGTGAGGAAGACAGGACAAAGGCAAGAATTCAACAACCCTGTATACCCACATGGGGCAGAGGGGTGGACTTTCTTTTAACTATGCCACTCATTTTGTAGCCCAATATGTGCCTCCAATGGCACCCTTTGACCAGAAATGATATTGGTCATTGAAGAACTGATAATGGAAAACAGATAAAGTGAATTACAGTTAGAAGATTAGAGGCATAGAGTCATGGTGATTCAGCATGGAAACAGGCCCTATGGCCCAACTTGCCTACACCAGCCAACATGTCCCAGCTACATTAGTCCTAACTGCCCACATGCTTGGTCCATATCCGTCAAAACCTGCCCTATCCATGCACTGTACCTGTCTAACTGTTTCTTAAACATTGGGATAGTCCCTGCCTCAACTACCTGCTCTGGCAGCTTGTTCCATGCTCCCACCACCCTTTGTGTGAAAAAGTTACCCCTCAGATTCCTGCCAAATCTTTTCCCCTTCACCTTAAACTTAAGATTGGAACAGTAAAATATTTAGAGTGAGGCTTCATGCTCCTGTCCTTTTAAATTAGCATCTGGTATGGAAAAATCCTTTCCCAAAATCAAATTAGGTTTGAGATCCTGGAAAATGTAGCAGAAATTAGCTATAATTATGATAAACGAATGGATTTGAATGGCAGGAAAAGGAAAATTCAGCACTAACCATGATAATATTGATACAAAAAGAGAAGGAATAGAAAAAGGTAAGAAGCAACCTCACTG
Organism: Amblyraja radiata; assembly: GCF_010909765.2. Taxonomy (NCBI): domain Eukaryota; kingdom Metazoa; phylum Chordata; class Chondrichthyes; order Rajiformes; family Rajidae; genus Amblyraja; species Amblyraja radiata. The sequence continues at coordinate 26,099,815 of NC_045986.1, read as the reverse complement.
CTTTTTCCTGACATGTCCACGACGTGAAACAAGGTTCATTTCTGATGTGGATTGCTAAAGCCCATATTTCAATGGTTTAAATAATCTGGTGCTACTTTCGATAACTAAGTTAATAAGCTTTCCTATATTATCCAGATATTCGATCGCCTCGGCTTTAAATAGAAGTCTCTGGGATCCTCAGTTACAAAAGGGCCAGGCCCCCTTTCTGGGCACAAATTTTAGAATTCTACTTTTCAAAGGACAGTGTGTAACCTTTTGGTAGAAAGGGGAATGATGTCAAAGGGAGTGGCAGATTACAGTGACTCTACTCATCAATACTCAAGTAGTGACTTCACTTCCTCTCCATCAGTTACACAGGAAAACTATACCAGCTAAAAATGAAGATGCAGAGAGCATGTGGAACATTCAGATGGATGCCGGGGGGGGGGTGGGTGGGGGGGGGGGGGGCTAGATTGCTATCCGTAAATAGAGTTAAAGATGAAGAGCAATATCACTAGTCAAGAGAAACTTATAGAGAGTTTCTGCATGTGCTGTGCACAATTTAGAAACTTAGAGAGCACACTGCACAATTGACTGCCCAGACCTTCCAGTCACACTACCTTAACAGACCAAGTCCAATGCACTGAGCCAGTATGGCAACTCACCATGAAATATAGATGAATCTCTACAGGAAAATGTAGACGACAGAAACACAGCATTCTGATTCTCAGGATGCTATTCCCTTTCTGTGCAGTGGAACACAATGAGGACCCCAGTGTTAAATGAACATCCTCAAACTAGTTAAACACTGCATTATCACCAAACGGAATTAGATGAATGATATATTTTCTTGGTTCTATCGTTAATTATTTAAACCTTTTCAAACCCAATATGCTTTGAACGGAGATCAAGGTTAACTAGGTTCACACCAGACAACTGATGCTGGAATCTTGGGCAAAAATAAAAGCTGCTGGAGGAACTCAGCGGGTCCATCAGTCTGAACAAGAGTCCATACCCAAAGTGTCAAATATCCATCTCCTCCATGGATGCTGCCTGACAGATGCTTCTTACAATCTGGCTTTAAGCCACCTGCCTGATTCCTCTTAAATTTATAATTTAAATAGTCAATTCTAGTATATTAGATAGTATAACAAACAACCAGTATGAGCAAGGAAAGGGAAGAATTCTCAGTCAAGGTTCTTGTTCCATGTTTGATCGTGATCCTATTGAATTTCAGGTGAAAGAAAACATGGTCTAAAATGATTAAATCGCTTGTTACAGCATCTCAAGTTTACACAGTAAATATGTCTTACATGGGCAAAGATCCTGAGGGGAGCAAGCAGCAATCTGAGATTGTAGGAGATAAAATGGGCTAGGAGAAAACTGCCACAAGTTTAAAAACACAATCCAAAGAGGATACCAACGATCCATATACATACCTTTAATCTAATTAAACAAACGTATAGTATTTTGGTTAGGCCACATTTTGAATAATGCGTACAATTCTGTTCACCCTATTGCAGGAAGGATGTGGAGCCTTTAAAGGGTGCAGAAGAGGTTCACCAGAATACTACCTAGTTCAAAAGGATATTAACTGCAAGGAGAGGTTGGACAAACTTGAACAGTTTTCCCCAGGAGCATCAGAAGGCTTATGGGAGACCTGGTAGAAGTGTATAAAATTATGAGAGGTATGGATGGGGTAGAAAGTCAGAACCTTTGTCCCCAGAGTGGAAATATCATAGACCAGAGGGCATAGGTTTAGGTATAATTTTATAGAGGCTGTGGTGCTGGAGGCAGATACAATAAGTGAAATTAAAGAGGCTTTTGGATAGGCACATGGATATATAGAGATGGAGGGCTAAGGATTGCGTGCAGGCAGAGGAAACTAGCTTAACTTAGCATCATGATCGACATGGATATTGTGGGCCGAAGGGCCTGTTCCTGTGCTGTACTGTTTTAATGTTCTTAAACACGTATCCTCTATTTATACATTATATTATTATTACCAAAACCGCCAGACAGTAATGCCACATTTGCAATCATTTCAAGCTTTTCACCAAAATCAAAGTCAGTACAACCCAACAGGAAAAGATCTCTAATGCTGACAGCAGCTACTCAGTTTAGAAATATAGTTCTAGGCAAAACACACAATGCTTAATTCTGGAGCCTAGCTGCTGCCAGCAATAGGTTTAGCTTTAATAAATAAAGGTTCAGAAAAGCCCTCAAATTTTACACACTCTCCCCTCATTTTAAAGTACCATGGAAGCAAGGCTTTGTGCATCCCAGAAGCTACTTCAGTCGGATTTAAGCACTTGTATTTAGGCTTGTCTCCATTAATTCAAACACAAGATGAGCCATCAGAGGAGAAATAAATGCTGATTCCAGGTGATATGTTGCACCCGAGCGAGAAAGAAGCTTGCAGCATCTTAGTATTGAATACATCTTTTCAATATCCATTATGTTAGCAGAGCTTTCCTATGTTATTGTTGCAAGAACAGTCAGAGTATGAATAATAACACCTATAATGTTTTACATTACTGATTTGTGGTGTTGCAGTTTATTGATACCAACAGGAAAAACAAAATCCAGATGACACAAACTCAGAACTGCTGAATATATCCATAAGTGATATTTCTTCTCAAAATGTTTTTTTTTTTTAAACAGAAAGATTGAAATATAATAATGCATTTCAACAGGATGTTGGTTAGAAATTTAATTACGAAGGAAAAAATTGCAGTGCTCTAGTAAAATATTAAGAGTGATATTAATTGGATAGCTCGAAGATTTGTTACAAACATGGCAAGGTAAACAGTGCCTTTTTATGGTGTTCTATTCAACGATACACTCCCCTGTGGTCATTAAATACTGCATTCCCCTCTCCCCAGAGTACAGTATTTTGACATTTATGATTACATTATTTTAATTTGAAACAAACTTAATTTAAAAGAAAATGCTCAAGCTACCTTGAGTAAAGTAATTTGAATTTGTGTTCTCTGGGATATTATTCCACAAGGATTGCAACTGCACATCCAAAAAGTTTCTAGGTTAGAGAAGGGTGATAGAAATCAGTCAATGTACCTACATTTTATTACTATCCTGCAACCCTCTTTAATAAGTGTTAGTTACACAAGTCGGCATGCTATGTGCACTGCACCAGTTGGACCCCTGATGAGTTTCCCTGTTTAAATTCCCACATGAAAATCAATGACTCATTTGGGATATTGGGGCAGTAAGCAACTGGAGGACTGTATCCGGCAGGAAAACAGATATGTTTGTAGGATAGTTAGGCACCATGCCACTACCAGAACAAATGTTTTAAGTGTTCTGCCTGTCCTGCTGAGTGACTCCAGCATTTTGTGTCTATCTTCGGTTTAAACCAGCATCCGCAGTTCCTTCCTACACATACTTTAAGTTGCTATCTAAATATTTTCTCATCCAATTAGTACTGGAGCATTTCTTCAGGGCACCCCGGGAGCAGCATATATAGTTATCTTCAGTTTTTTAAATGTGTTTGTGCCATGTGTTCAAAGCTAGTGTGTGATTCACGGGATTAGAAAAATTAGTTACCATCTGAAAATGTAATGCATTTGAGTATTTTGGAACAAATCCAAGAAAAGCACAGTGCAGACGGTTTAGACTGTATCGTTTGCCTCTTGTAAACAAACTGCTTTAAAAAGGGGGCAACTGCAGGAAACGGACAGAGGCGAGAATGTCACTTTAAATCTTTATTCACTGGACTGTTTCCAAACCTGGATGCCTTGCTACTGGAGAGACAGAAAAAGATTTACAATGCCACAGCATACATGAGAAGGAAGAATTTAGTTGTGAATTTCACTGACCTTTAATAACAAATCTATCGCAATCGCTGATAGATTTGAACATTATCTCTACCATTTGCTGGTTGAAAACAATCAGTAAGAGGAGGAAGTATATAGATTAAGTTGCACAGACCTGGAGGCCAGTGTCTGTCCAACTCCAGGTACCGGTCAAGTCATTTTACTCTCTAACTCAGAAACACATCTTTTATCCGATGCACATATCTTGAGGTCGGTAATATTGTAGTAATATTTTTATTTTTACAAAAAGGTCTCGTAATTAATACTACACCAAGTTTAATAAAGTTAATTTTAACCATTCTCTTGCACCATTTTTGCATGAACATTTATTTTGGAACCAATTTTGAAATGGTGTATAACACTTGCTAGTTCAGGTTATATATTAAACAGATCGGGAGTAGCTCAAGGCTAATGATTTATAGGGCATTTTGTTCATTTGGCAGCGCAATAAACACGATATCGTGTCGAGTTACTTGGGAAATATTGCAGTTTTAACAAAGGAATTTGCAGCAAACTAATCAGAAGCCGGATTGATTTAGATTAAAATAATGAGAAATAATTTTAATATGGAATTTATGAGCGAGCTTTCCCGATCAAATATATTCGGAACGAGCGAACTGAGACAACGGAGAACAGTGAATGGCGAGAAACTTACCTACCTCTTGATGGATTTCATGGGGCAGGAAATCCGGCGTAAATTCTTCAATCGTCCCGGCTCAGATCAGCAGTGAATACATCAACATTTCTGCAGGCTGGTTTTCATCTCTTCCTCGGTCTAGCTCCTCAGTCTAATTAAATGTTTCTCTGTTGCAATATGCTCCGCAGTTTGCTTAATAAAGGCGGGCTCTGAATTCTGATGTCATTATCAGGACGTCTTCCTCCGCCCACGGTTTACAGTCAGCACACTTACTTACCTCTGCCTTAAAGAGGAATCAGCTACAAAAAGGGAAAATACAAACCTAGAATTAAAAACTGTGACCACTCGTCCTTTATCCTCATTTAATACTAACCTGAAAAGGTAGCAATGAAGAGACAAGTGAAACCAGTTTTAGTGTGAATTTAATTTAGTGGGGTCCACCACTGTCCATCAAAATGACTTAAGTCTTGCAGAAGCCAATATACAAAGGCAAATTGAAACAACATCGATCTTAAGTTTTTTTTATTAACCAGCATCTGCAGTTCCTTGTGTCGATGTCTTCTGTTTTATGTTGCCTGGGAAGGTGGCTTTTAGATTGGTACAAGATTCGATTTAAAAACAGTTCTTACCCACACGCAATCAGAAATTCTGAACACACTATGATAACAGCACATATCCTCCCCATGCATGTACTGTATATTGTATGATGTTGTGTTTTATGTTATGTTTGACGGGAATCAGCCTACCTTGTAACATCCCGTACTGAACCTGAATTCCACCAGTTTGACTGTGTGGTCATTAAATAATCTAATCTAATCTAATCTAATTTAAAAGTTTAAAGTAGAAACAAGGAAATGTAGATACAAAAGAAGACACAAAGTGCCGGAGGAACATTTAAACGTTTGGTTGGCTAGATCCGTTCATCTAAAGTTTTGTAACAGAGGTTTACAGCAGTGAAAATGGCCTTTCGGCCAACCATGTAGATGCTGATCTCCTTGCCCATCTATACTAGAACTGTGTGCGTTTATGCCTTGCCTACTTAAATGTCTTTCTTAAATACCTCAAAAGGTAGTAATTGTATCTGACACCACACCTCCTCTGGCAGCACATTCTAGATATTAACTATTCCATGCATAAAAGGTATAGGCCATAAAAGGTTACTTTAAAATTTGCAAAAATGAATGCAAAAGTTTTTAAACTGTCGGAGGAAGAGTCCTGACCCAAAATCCCATCTGCCCATTTCACTCCATAGATGCTGCCTGACCCTCTGAGTTCCTCCAGAAAAAAAAATCTTGGCTTGCAGTATTCCCTTCAGGAGCGTGTACATTGACATGTATTTGTATAGGTATTTGCATATAAATAAATGTATGTCTTCACTCTCCCTGGCTATTTTGTACAACAAACCATTTTCTAAATCCTCCCCACCTTCTCTATCTTTAACAACCTGGATGAATGTGAAGAGTATATGGGCAGGCTTGTCACTAAAATAAATGCATTTGATATCACAGATTGTGTGTGGGTCTGTGTATCTGTGCTTGTGTGTATATCTCTGTATCTGCATAATTGTTGTGTATGTGTAAGCCTACATGTCAACGCCTATTTTTTTCTCACTGATTAGAAGCTTGCAATAGTAATACTATTTTTTTAAATCTAGCAAACCTTCCAATCCTGGCAAACATGTAGCATTTCTCAAGCACAATCCAGGTGTGAATAGACCATAGAAAAAAGTTTGTTTACATGAGCAGCCATAGTTTGGCTTCCTGCATAAGGTATGAGAGACACATGTCATGGGTATCCTAAGAAGAATCAGTGATTCAAAAGATGGAGGGAAAGAAAGATGGTTGTTTGTCAAGGTTTGCCATGGGAAATAAATCAAAATCGACAAATTCATTCGTGCACAGAATATTAGTTAAATTTCAGAACAGTCCTCGGTGGGTTTTGCAATGCTGTTTGCAGATGAATCGCATTTCATTATTACCTCTAATTGGTCGTTATCTATTTTGAGTAAAAGTACCTGGATTATATATGATTTAAAAAAAATAATAGACTGAAGAGGAACAACATTTTATTGTTCTGCTCTGAAGAAGATTGTTGAAGAGACCGTAGAAGAACAATATTTATAGAAGCTACAAACTAAAGCGTGGTAGTTAGTAATATATAATAGATTATAGAATTTCAAGCCCTCAGAATATTTCTAGATGGAATTCAGAATTTAGGCTTGTGCTTGCTTTCATTTGAGTGATAGATGTCACTCTTGGTGCAAAAGCAACTTCATCATTAAGCATTTCCAAGTCAGCCATGGCCCAGGTTAGATGCTCCCTTTCGTCGCTTCTCAAAATGTGCTTTATATCTAACTTTCATCAAATCAATGTATACCAGGTAATGTTAACATTTCCTTTTCCTACTCCATTTATGTTTGCGTCTTCTCTGAATGAGGCTGGCAATTAATCCTGAATGTATAATATTTTAATTCTATAACCCACTAAATGTTGAGCATGATCCGTAGGCTGAAATTAAACTTAACCATCAACAAACAATGAGTCCGGTTGGCCTCATATTCTCCCTGATGTCAGTCTTGCATGTGCCAAATGCTTAACTTGGACTTATCCACAGTAAAACTACTGATGGCCTACAAGGAATCAACTGGTTAAGATGGTAATTTTGTTTTGCTGGTCAAATATATATGTGTTTGCAATTGATAACTATTACATTTTCTCCTCCCTTTTTGCTTCCTTTCTTTCATGAGTTGTCCCACTTTTATACAGAGGGACTTATACACTTTTATACACTTTTATACTTGGGTTCCAAGTCCATAATTCCTGGAAAGTTGCAGCACAAGTAGATAGAATCAAAAAGAAAGCATATGGTATGCATTGAGTATAAAAGTCAGGAAGTAGTGGTGTAGAGTTATAGGATTTTGGTTAGGCCACTTTTGGAACATTGTGTGCAATTTTGATAGCTCCATTACAGGAAGGATGTGGAGGTTTTGGAAAGAGTGCAGAGGTTTACCAGAATTATGCCTGGATAAGGGGGTATTAGCAACAGGGAGAGGTTGGACAGACGGATTATTTTGCTCTGGAATGCTGGATGTTGCGAATAGACCGGATCGAAATACATAAAATTCTAAGAGGCATAGATAGGGTAGACAGTCAGAACCTTTTTCCCAGGATGGATAAATTAAATAATATAGGGCATAGTTTTAAGGTGAGAGGGTAATGTTGAAAGGAATTGTGCTGGGCAAGCTTTTTTCCCCCCCACAGAGGATGATGAATGCCTGGAACGCACTGCTGAGGTTGGTGGTTGGGGCATATACGATAGTGGCATTTAAGAGACTTTGGATATGCAGGGAATGGAGGGGATATATATTATGTGCAGGTCGGTAAATGATGGTCTTAGCATCACGTTCAGCAAAGACATTGTGGGTCAAAGGGCCTGTTCTTGTGCTGTAAGGTTCCATGTTCTATGTTTTGAAAATAGCCACAGTCATGCTTTAATATTCCAGAAGAATATTTGTGTACAGATGTACTAATGCACTAATTCCTTTCAACCCAGCCACTGCTTTAAATAGTGAGGGCAGAGGAGGATTCACATTTCGTTACAATGCAGTGGAGAAATTGATTACCTTTTCCCACCCTTTGGTTGCCAGAACTTCAATGAATTTTGATGGGAATTCACAGCTGTTTTGAGCAATACTTAAAACCATGTTTAACTACACTTCCAACTTTTTAGTTATGCTTCTGCAGCTGCTTTGGATTTTAAAAACCAATCAAGCATTCAGAATTGGGACCCAGTTTAATGTGCAGATTTAAAACAGAGGATTACAGACATCACAGTGATAGAAAGTATGACTGAAATCACAGTTCTTATGAAATACAGCAGCAAAGGGGTTAAAGGCTGGACGTGTTGCAAGGGAATTGAGAGCCAAAGATTGACAAAAACCTTTCTCCATAACAGCATTAGTTCATTCCTCAATTTACAGTCAATATAGTTGATTGGAGTATTAGTGATTCTTTTAAGGACAAACCTAACAAAAGCTGTACAGAACATTATGTCCTTAAAAAAAAAAGGAAGGTGTGAGGTTGTTACTGGGTTTTGCTTAGGGCAGCTCAAAGTCAGGAGAGGGAGTGGACTGGTACAACTGGTTTAAGGAGAGGAAGGACTGATAGGAACAGAGATAGTGACAGACAGAAATACCTGCAACAAAAGTATCAAAAAGTGAGAAAAAATAGCAACAAAAGAAAATGGAGCAAATAATGAGAAGAAATAATAGAAAGCAACCAGTGATGGAAATAAGGAAAATACACAGAAAAGGACAAAAGCACTAGGGTATAAGATATGGAGAGATTGTGAAAACGTAGGAGATACAGAAAGTGAGGATAACTGAAATAGAGAGAAGCTGAGGGAGAATGGAAATAAAAAATCCATGAACAATTGCACAGAGATTATGTTGGAGAACACAAGACAGAATAACCAAAAATATGCAGAGGATAAATCCACCAATAACAATAAACAACAAAAGCATTTATTTACATAAATAGTAAAACATATTAAATGTTCCCAAAAGTCAGAAAAATACAATGATTAGCACCTACCCGTTCAGGAATCTATTGTTCTTTTTAAATTAGAGGGCCAGTGCTTTAATTGGTAAATTAGTATTTAAGTGAAAGAGATGTAGGAATGCAAAGCTCTAGTCTGATGTTAGGTCTCATTGGTGTTTCCTATATTTGTTCCCTGATTTATTTTGTTTCAATCCAGGAACATTGCCTTATTCTCTGCACCTTGATGAGTTTATACTTAAGCATGTCTTGAAACGATTAAAGCAATGGCCTTGTATTAACTTCTGATCTCAGAACATTCAAAGGTGTTTAATAGCAATTAAGTGTTTTTGACGTCCAGTTGCTACTGTAGGAATAGAGCAGCTAACTAAGTGGCAAGCTTCTATAAACACATTGTGATATGAGCAAACCATATTTTAAATTATGTTGCGTGGGAAATAATTATAGGCCAGAGCAATGAGGGCAATTGTGCTTCTTCCAATTAATACCTTGGGAATATTTATATCCACCTGAGAGATGAGACAGAAGCTGCATTTATTGTCTTATCTGAAAGAAAATGACAACAGAATGTCCCTTACAACTGCACTGGAATGTTAATCAAGATTATATTGCTCATGTCTCTGGAGAGGATACTTGAGCCCATAACTTTCTAACAGACAAGATCACAACCAAGTGGTACTATGTTTTTAAATAATATTTGCATCTGGTGCTAGCTGTGTCACATTTCATTCCCTCTCCTTTAAATAGAAACTCTTGTGTTAAAACTGAAATTAAAATAATACATCCATAATTTGAAAAAGAACCAACACCAGGAGTTTAAACAATAGAGGGATTGTGCAGATTATATCAGTCTACTGGAGTGCTGAAGGGAGTCACGCAGAAAGGAGTGACATGAAGTGCAGCACGTTGACTGACTGCTGCTGCAACATGGAGCAAGCTAGATTAGACTCAGAGTATTACTTTATTTGTTTAAAACTGAGTAGGAGGCGATTTACGGCGTGTGCAGTCACATGCTATATTTCCACGTGTCATTATTGATAGTTTTACCAATGTTTACAAACCTGTTGTGCTGCTGCAAGTAAGAATTTCATCATTCCGTTTCAGTATATATGACAGTTAAACACTCTTGAATCTTGACATTAAATCTGTGTCCTCTGCTTACTGAACTTATTGTTTATTTTTTATCTAATGGAAATATTCATGATTTTATACACTTCTATCATTACATAATTGATTTAAAACATTTCACTGGATAGAAAATGCTTTGGGATATTCTGAACGGAATGTGAAAGATATATTCATTCAAATCATTCTTTCATCAAACATCAGTCATAATTATTTAATATTCCAGAATATTATAGACTATTCCAGCAATCATCAGTAGCTGTCTCGTATAAATGATGTTTGGTGTTTTGTTCGGTACCTTCCCATGCCTCTAGTGTTCCCCTCCCTGACTCTCAGTCTGATGAAGGGTCTCAACCTGCCTGATGCTGCCTGATCCATTGTGTTACTCCAGCATTTAATGTTTATCTGCGGTGTAAAACAGCATCTGCAGTTCCTTCTTACACATAAATGATACGGATATCTTTGCGATCTCTCACTTGGACAGTAATATAGTATAATAGAGAGAGGTCTGTTCTTGGACAGGTGGTGTTTCCATGAGGTTTTGGGACAGTCCTTCTGACAAATTGTATGTCCAATATGACAAGACTTGTTCTATACATTTTGTTAGGAAAATAACCGCTTTGGAGTTAACCTTCCCTACTCCTCCCTTACTAATCATACCTTGCCAGAGGGTTGTATCCCTTCTAACCCCAACGTTGATATTGATCAGAAAGATCAGCTTGTTCCCTCTGAAATATGGACCAGGTATTTTTTCAAGATTGAAGATCTCCTTGGCTTCAAACGAAGCTTTCAAGATTGGGGTATATACACAGATGACTACCAAATATTGACTTTGAAACTCACTTTATGAAGATGACATTTCTCATCCAATTTGCCTCTCCTGACAAAGGTGTATCTTTAAAGCAGCCATTTTCTACCATCATGCCTGAATTGTGGCTGTAATTTCATTGTAGCTTTATTATTTCAAAATAAACTTTATTGATAAAAATATATACAAGAAATCCAAAGTAGAGAAAAACATTCATAATGTTGTTCCACCTATACATTTCTAGTGCTATTGGTTCTATTCATTTCTAGTACTTTTGATTCTATACATTAGTAGTGTGACCAGTTTCTGTATGCAGGGCACCATTGTCTCCCATGTGGAGTTGTTAACCCCCCCCTCCCCCCCCCCTCCCTCCTCCCCAGGTCATCATGCTCCACAGAACCCTCCCCCGCTCCCTTCAATCATCCAATGAAACAAGTATGCCTCTCTCGTCATCGACTGCAACTTGGATGGAACATAACATAATATGTTGCTGCAGGAAGCCACTGGTGTCGTATGACACAGAATTCTAGCTGTCCCACCATATTAAATAAAATTGCAGAGTTTAGTTTACATTCATTTAAGCAAACTAGTTTGTGATCTGCATTCTTTCTTTCAACTATTCCAAGTCAGTGTGCTCCCCCAGGCCAACATCCTTAGCACTGAAGCACCAGTAACACAGTTACTAGTAACACGGTTAGCTGTGCTGAGCAAGCCACATCATTGACATGCTTGACACATGAGTCTCCAAAACAGATACGCTATTCCAACCTCTCTTGCAGAAAAAGATTACCAGGTGAACTGAGAACATTTCAAGAATATACACAAAGCCTCCTTGAAAAATGTCACATCTTCACTGCTTCCAGGAATTGCTAGCTCATGGCCACTCAAAGTAGAGAAGGCACATTTGGAATGATATTGAGAATCAATGCCATGCATTAAGAGTGCATGGAAGCCATGTGTAAATGGTGGAAGGACTGCTCCAGTCCAGAAATTGTCACCTCAGAAACCATGAAAATAGAATGAGAGCAAGCCATTTTCAATTCCAAAGACAAATTTCACATTAATTAATCTGGATATAAATCAGGCACTGTAATATTAATTAGGATATCTTAAAACAGTGATGATGTTGTGTGACAAATATTAGTATCAAGATAAAAGTGCAGGTACTCGGTAATATTATTGTAGTACTCTATGATATTGGTTAAGATACTGTAATGTAAATCACACACCATATCATATCTGTAATATCCATGCACACTATCCAACATTTAATAGCAGGTGTGAGTGCGTGTTTCCTTTATTTTCCCAGGTAATTGCTGAACATAGATTTCCTTGGTATTCTCTCTGAGGGAAAAATTCAACTCCAGTTTATTTTACATTGTGAGCTTTTCAGTCTTGTGAGTTGAGTTTCTAAATTTATTCATGCAGCAACAAACTGGTCAATCAATGGAACAAAAAGGGCACTCGTGCAGCACTAAGATAGTGTAACATGGGCTGCCAGACAGGTTATGCTACAAATGTAGAATAAATAACTGTGGAAGAGGAAATAAATGAGGATGTAGACTTTTTAAACCAGACGTCGCTGTCACATGATGATTTAGCATATCGTTTCCTACATTTTCAGTCTTTCTGCTGCCCTGCATCATAGGACTAAGCGTATTTGGTCTTAGTCCTAACCCACACCAGAATTGTGATGCTAATATTTAGTAGCAAAGGGTGTGTATGTTTACAGATACAAAGGAGCAGATTGACTGAAACAATTTTATCAGCTGCAGAAGGTGGCAGTGTTGCTGTTGGAGAAGGCCCAGAATTATTTTTTTTGTTTTCAGATCTGGCAGTGGTAGCATATTTCTGTATCAATGTCATGCATCTGCTGTCCATGAGCAGCGAGATATTCATACCAAAGCAGACCTTTGCAAAAGGATTATACATTGCTTCTTTGTTAATGCAAATGAACCAACACGCTAGAGTATTCAAGGACATCTTCAGCCTCGCACTTCCACAGAATTAAGTTCCCACTTGCTTCAAAATGTTTTATCTATTATACTGGTGCCCAAGAAGAGCACTGTGACCTGCCTCAATGACTATTGTCCAGTAGCACTTATACCCACCGTAATTAAGTGCTTTGGTTATGGCACTCCAGTCTCAGAAATGATCTGGATCCTCTTCAATTTACTTATTGCCACAACAGGTCGACATGTATTGCACAGTCTTTCCATGTCCTTACAAAATGCGTGGACTGACTGGTAGGGGTGTTCACGAACACATTTAATCTCTCCTTATTCTGTTTTGAGGTACTCACCTCCTTCAAGAAGACTACTATCATCCTGTTTCCAAACAAAATCAAGATGTCATGCCTTAATGATTACTGTCGAGTGGCCTTAACATCCACCATCATAAAGTGCTTTGAGAGGCTGATTATGGCACACATTAGCTCCAGCCTGCCAAGCAGCCTTGATCCACTACAGATCAGCTACCACCATGACAGGTACTCCACTGATGCCATCTTCCTGGCCCTACACTCATCCTTAGAACACCTGGATAAGAAGGACACCTACGTCAAATTCCTGTTCACCGACTATACTTCTGCTTTCAATACCATTATCGCAACCAAGCTCATCACCAAACACGTGGAATTTGGAGTCAGCACTCCCCTCTGCAACTGGATCCTCAACTTCTTGACCAACAGACCCCAATAAGTGAGGATGGGTGACAAATCATCCTCTATGATAATTCAACATTGGTGCCCCACAAGGATGCGGTTTCAGCCTACTATTCTCCTTATACTCTCATGACTGCAGCCAATTACCAACTCAATTTACAAGTTCGCAGCCAACACCACCATAGTGGCCCAGAGTACAAAAAGGAGATTGAGAACCTTTTAACCTGGTGCCAAGACAACAACCTCTCCCTTATTGTGTATGAAGGAACTGCAGATGCTGGACTGAAGAGAGACACACCATCAGTCTGAAGAAGGGTCTCCACCCGAAATGTCACCCATTCCTTCTCTCCAGAGATGCTGCCTGTCGCGCTGAGTAACTTCAGCATTTTGTGTCTTTAACCTCTTCCTTATTGTCAGCAAGACAAAGGGAGAATTGTGATTGACTTTCGGAAACAAAGTAGTACATACATTGATGGTGCCAAGGTGAAGATGGTCGAAAGCCTCAAGTTCCTAAGAAAAAATATCACCAGCAATTTGTCATGGACCAGCCACATTGAAGCTATGGCCAAGAAAGCACACCAATGCCTTTACTTCCTTTGAAGACTTAGGAAGTTCAGCACATCCCCAACAACCCTCACCGAATTCTGCAGATGTGCAATAGAAAGTATTTGATCAGGATGCATCACACACAGCCTGGTTTGGGAACAGCTCCATGCAAACCTGCAAGAAATTGCAGAGAGTTGTGGACGTAGCACAGACTATCACACAAACCAACCTCCCTTCCATTGACTCTATCTAAACTTCACGCTGCCTCAGCAAGGCCACCAGTGTAATCAAGGACCAGTTTCACCCTCTTCGCCCCCTCCTCTCTCCCGTCAGGCAAGAGGTACAGAAGATTGAAAACACATACCTCCAGATTTAGGAACAGTTTCTTCCAACCTGTTGTCAGGTAACTGAATGGTGCTCTCTGTGGCCCTGACCTCCTATCTACATCCACCATCATGTCATAGATAATCACATCATAGACCTCCTTGTCTATCTCATTGGAGTCCTTTGAACTATCTTTAATTAGACTTTGTCGGACTTTGTTTTGCACTAAATGTTGTACTCTTTATCTGTGCATTGTAGCCGGCTTGATTGTAATCATGTATGGTCTTTCCTTTGACTGGAGAACATGCAAACAAAGCTTTTGACTGTACCTTGGTACATGTGACAATAATAAACTAAACTAAACTAGAATTTATGTTTTTGTGTGTTGTGTGAGTCTTTACATCTGTAATGCTGCTGTAAGTAAGAGTTTCATTGGTATCTGTAGTTCACAATACTTGTGCATCTGACAATAAACTCGACTTGACGTGACTGAACTTGATCAACTTTATCTGGTATATATCCAAGGAATCCAAAGCATTGTTCTTGCAACAGATAGATCCTCTTTAAGAATTTTAGGTACTGTGTAGTTTCATCATCCTCTGTCCCTAAGATCATAAGATCATGTGATAGGAGGTGTCGCTATGGGTAACTCACACGTAATTCTGTTTGTACCTATGTTCATGTCTCCAGTTTACCGACACCAATCCTTTAGAAAACTTTGATGTAATTGCTCAACTTGGAAGCTATACATGGGCCAGCTGATTATGTGCGATGGTTAGGAAAGAACTGCAGATGCTGGTGTAAATCGATAGTAGACACAACATGCTGGCGTAACTCAGTGGGACAGGCAACGTCTCTGGAGAAAAGGAATGGGTGACGTTTCGGTTCGAGACCCTTCTTCGGGTGGTTAGTATACAGTTGTTGAAATCAAAGCGGCCACCAGTTCTGTGCAATAAATGACGGGCTCAAGGCTCTTAGACTTTGCCTGGTATTGCACCAAGCATTTTATTGTGTACAACCATCTGCCTTCTTCTGAACCCTGCCTCATCAGTCCCATCCTGAGTCCTATGCTGTCAAAGAAGCTTTTGAGAGTGCTTGCAGTGCATCTTGCAGCCATAGTGTGCCATTGGTGAAAGTGTGAGTTTCCAGAGTGTAGATTGGGTGCCAATCAAACTAGGCTGATTTGTGCTGAATGGTATTGAGCATCTTGAGTATTACAGAGCAGCAGTCATGTCCACAAATTCAATCATCTAATTCTTTAGGTTTAAGTACTGGCCAGCAAACTGCAAAGAACTCTTCTTGAAAGTGGTATAGGACATCACAGTGAAGTAGCTGGTGGAGCTGCTGACTCACAATTCCAAAGACCCAGGTTAGATCCTGACCTTGGGTGCTGTCTGTGTAGAGTTTGCACATTCTCCCTTTGATCACGTGGGTTTCCTCTGGGCACTCCAGTTTCCTCCCACATCCCAAAGATGTGGCGGTTTGTGGGTTAATTAGCCGCTGTAAATTGCCCCTGGTGTGTCAGGAGTGGATGAGAAAATGGGATAATATGAAGCTACAGTAAATGCACGGACTCGGTGGTGATAAAGGCCTGTTCCCATGCTGTATCTCCTGGCACTACAGGACCTTTTACATTCATGTGAGAGTTCCAACAGGTTAACATCTCATCTCAAAGATAAAATCTCCCTCCATAATGCTCTGGCCTATATTATGAGCTTCAAGCCTTCGGGATAAAACTTCAGCCACATTGCCTGCTGACTTGGAGGGACAGTGTCACCTGGCTAATGTTAACTATTCAGCATTTCACATTGATCCAGTGTGTCATGTGTCGGTAATTGGCTTGGCTTCCTCTGACCTCTCAAAGATCAACTTACATAATAGCCATGGATTGTTGCCAATACACAGTTCAGTCACCCAACTGATATGTTGCAATAGTTAGCCAGTATGCTGAATCAATCAATTAAATGCATGGGTCAGATCACATGCCATACTTCCTTCAGTATTGTAGTATCTCCGTCACGAGGAGCCTTACAGTGACTAATAACTTACTCACTGAATCTGGTTTGGATTCCAGCTTCCTTCTGTGATTAGAATTGGAACTCAGAGTATATTTTCATTCTCTAGGCCTATTATTTTTGGGAGGGCTCGGTATCATTTATTCTTTGTTGTCACATCAGAGCTCCCGTTCTCACAACCGCAGGAGATGCAATACCTGTTCCTATCCCTCCTCCCTCGACAGCCCAGGGGCCAACAACAGTTCTTTCAGGTGAGGCAGAGGTTCACCTGCACCTCCTCCAACCTCATCTACTGTATCCGCTGTATCCAGGTGTCAGCTCCTATATATCGGTGAGACCAAGCGCAGACTCGGAGATCGCATCGCTGAACACCTTCGCCCAGTCCTCCTCGGCCTACATGATCTCCCAGTTGTCAAACACTTTAACTCCCCTTCCCATTTCCACACTGACCTTTCTGTCCTGGGCCTCCTCCATTGTCAGAGTGAGGCCAAATGTAAATTAGAGGAATAGCATATCATATTTCACTTGGGCAGCTTACAACCCAGCAGTATAAATATTGATTTCTCTAACTTCAAGAAACCCTTGCATCCCCTCTCTCATCATCCCTCCCCCATCCTAGTCATCATATTAGTTTTACTATGTAGGAAGGAACTGCAGAAGCTGGTTTACACAGAAGATTGACACAAAATGCTTGAGTAACTCAGTGGGACAGGCAGCATCTCTGGAGAGAAGGAATGGGTGATGTTTCAGGACGAGACCCTTCTTCAGACTGTTCAGATTATTTTTACTGTCATTCTGTTGCGTTCCTCTGTTTACTCGTTGTCACCTCTCCCACATCCAACAGTCCTTGATTATCGCTGCTTTTTACATATCTTTCATTTATATCTCCTAAGCACTGTCTGTATCTTTCATTCCCATTTCCCCTGACCCGCAGTCTGTAAAAGGGTCTTGAACAAAAACGTAACCTATTCCTTTTCTCCAGAGATGCTGCCTGACCCGCTGAGTTACTCCAGCTTTTTGTGTCTGTCTCATAGTTTAATTGTCTGAAGTTAAAGCAAATGACAATGTAAACAAAACAGAGGTGCAATATGCTGAAGGACATGTATGTACGCAGTATGCCAACCATCGCCTCAAAATTATTTTTGATTTAACAGATTGCAAGAACTAATTTTTTCCCTTTCTCTCTCGTGGGAAAGAAGCTGACTTTCCCTGGATTCAAGGCCAAATGATCCCTGCAGATGCTCTGCCCGAGTTTCTGGGACACCACCTCCCTGAAAGCCCTCTGGTTCAATCCCATCCTCCACTGAAGATGCTGATTTTCATTATGGTTCAGGTGCCCTTCTACCCTGAAAGTGCTATCTCTCAATGGGATGAAGAACCATCCCAACATGAAAATGCTGTCTGTCTGACTGTTTAGAAGCCTTTCTCTCCTGTTGGTTCTGAACTTAATGGGATATATGACCTCACTTAGCCAATAGGTTGTGATTTTAAGTCACATAAAAGCTAAAGGCACAGACAAAATGCTACATTTATATTACTCCTTCTCCAACACTTGTACTCCTATTTTCTTTTCATTCCCCCACTCTCAGACGTAGTCCCTCATATCATGCCGCTCTCTAGGTTAATCCCCATTTCCTGATTTGGTGTAATTGAAAATCTGGCTTTGTTCCGAGACATTTTGGGTGGGATCAGATAAAATAACACTGTTGAGAATAGACAGGGCCTGAAGAAGGGTCTCAACCCGAAACGTCACCCAATCCTTCTATCCAGAGATGCTGCCTGTCCTACTCAGTTACTCCAGCATTTTGTGTCTATTTTCGGTGTAAACCAGCATCTACAGTTTCTTCCTACACATTCTGTTGAGAGTAGGATTGATTTAAAAAATATTTTTAAAGTCTAACAGTCGCAGCGTCATTCTTGATGTTTTAATCACTCATTTCCTGCCCACAGAATTACCTGTTTTTCATGGAATTATAATATTGGAGTCTGAATAATAATTGAGTGTTTGTGAATAGCAGTAGCATGACTGATCGTTGAATGTTACACAAGCACCAGGAGGAGGGAGCCATGTTCAAACATATCAAAAACAGAACACACATTCTGGACAAGGCAGTAACCTCTTCCAGATCAATTTGCAGGAAACATTACGTCTATTAGTCATACCGATAATGATTGACGAGAGGGGTAAGAATAAGGAAAGAAAAATAGGAAATGAGGGAGAAGGAAGAGAAAAAAGAGAAAATATTTATGGAGGGAAAATGAGGGAGGAAAATAAAACCCAAGGTTAAAATAATGAAAAAATATATATGATTGTGGTAGACTGCATAGGTTAGCATGAATGTTTGCTAAGCATGTCATTACAATCTTGAAAATCTTTCTGGAACAACCCAAGGAGCTTGCTTCACATACGATCAGTTCAGTAGGCTTGTCACTTCACTTGAAGAGAGCATTTGTCGACATAGCTAATCTCCACAATCTTCTAACGAAGTAGAGGTGTTGATAGGCTCTCTTTATGATTGCATCAATGTGCTGGTCTAGGACAGATCTTCAGAGATTTTTCACGTCCAGGAACCTGAAGTTGGTGACTTTCTCCACCACCGATCCGTCAATGAAACAGGTTTGTGGATCCTCAGCCTTCCTCTTCTAAGGTATTTATGTTGCTTCCTCCATAATTTATGCAATATGTCTCCATGACTCCACCTTTGGCACTGCAAACGTAGTTGGAAGAGTAGGTGTACAGGAGGGAGAGGGAGGGGTACAAGAGAGGATGTGATGAGAGGTTCACATTGGATGTGGCTCCAGTCTAATTAAGCATCCACTCTAATGAATAATGTTAAGAGACTTTTCATATCTGAATGCAGATAAATCTTGACAAAATTCAGGCCTGGTTTCCTTTGCATGGCTCACCAACGATTTCTGGTGCAGGATGAACATTGGAACAAAGGAAATTGCAAAAGCTAGTACACACGACCCAGTCCATTACGGATACTGACCTCCCCACCATCGAAGGGATCTATTGGAGGTGCTGCCTCAGAAAGGCAGCCGGCATTATCAGGGGCCCACACCACATTGGTCATACTCTCATTTCACTTCTGGCAACTATTTGTAATTGTTGTAAACCAGAAGAGATTGTGAAATGGTTAGAAGTGAGTTATAAAGAGAGGTACACATTCTATTAAGTATTCCAACTTTCCAAAATAAAGTCCATATTCCATTGCTGACTGCAATCTCCATGGCCATAAGCTCTGTGGCAGCTCTTAAATGATCTGGACATTTCTCGATTACTAGCCCCTGTTAGGGAAGGAAGTCTGACATTCATCATTCAGTCTGGCAGATACATGTGACTCAAGACTCACAGCAATATGATTGCCTCTTAATTGTACCCTGAAACGGTTCAGCAAGCTTCTCAGTTATATCAGCCTGGTAACAAAATACAATCAGAATAAAACGGAAGGACAGTTCAGCTTCAGGCACTAGCAAAGACACACCCAGATGAGTTAACCCTGTAAAGTCAGCCTTGTGGGGTATTTTCAGATCTCTGCCTAAAATTGGAAAGCCATTTCTCACATTAGTCAAAGAACAGTCTGTCTAGTTTTACTCATAGCATCATATCTTCAGTCCATATCACAGAGCCTCTATGCGTTTAGCAACTAGTTCCATTTGAAACTATCAGGTAAAAATAAGTGTAAGCTAGCCCAAAGTGTCACCTGTTTACTGAGGATGCCCTACATTGATTGTGGTAGTGTTATTATGCCAAGTGGCATAGATTTAAAAATCATCAGTAGCCAATATTTGGAATTCATGAGGTGCTCTGGGCTATCAGCTGCAGCAGATTTGTAGCTAATCATGCGTGAAGCTGCATGGCAGGGATAACCATCATTCTACCTTTACCATTACATCAAAAGAATAACCCTGGTTCAATGAGGAATAAGGAAGTGCTTGCCAGGAGTAGGACCAGCATATCCAACAGTGAGTGCCAACCTGGTATGGGTGCAGTGTAGGACTATTATGTTAAACAGTGAAAATAACATACAATGGACACAGTTAAACAAGCCCACAAAGATAGGATCAAACCAGTTCCAAGTCCTGCTATATCCATTTGAGAATGGCGATTGATAATTACAGAACCAACAGAAAGAAGATGGTTCAGGAACATGCCCATCCTCAACAGAAAGTGCCATAGGCTGAAGTCTTCATTTCAACCTAAAGAATCGAGTAGATAATCCATATCAGCATCCACCAGAGGTCACCACTTTCATAGAAGCCAGACTTTATCCAATTAATTCTTCATGAAATCAAAAGACATCTGAGAACACTGGGTATACCAAAGATCATAGAACCTGGTAAGTTTGCACTGTGGTTCAACAAGGAGTGTCTCTAGGAAAGCTGGTCCAGTATACTGCAAGTCTAGCCTCCACCTAATATTATAGAAATGTATCCATAACTATCAGGACAAATATAATGTGTTTAATTGTTCATTGTTCAGGACAAATATAATGTGTTCGACTGTCCTGACGTCGGAGTTTCGATTGTCCCGACGAGAGGGCCTGTACATCAGGCTGTCCCGTAGCAGCGACTACGGAGGGTTTGTGGCCCTGACCACGGATGAACAAAGGGAGGAGGACTGACTGAACTTTGTTGCCTTCCACCATAGTGAAGAAGCTGTGGTGAATGTTTGTGTTAAATTCTATTGCGTATTGTGTGTTCTTGTTTTCAACTGTATCGCTGCATGGCAAATTCATTTCACTGTACCTTAGTTGGTGCATGTGACGAATAAGTTTGACTTTGACTTTGACTTTGATATGGATCATGTACCAGGCAAATGAGATCAGTTTAACTTGACATCAAGTTTGGCACCAACATTGTGGGTTGAAACATTGTGTTCCTGTGCTACGCAGTTCTATGTTCTAAGTAAGGAAATCATTGGTTGGTTTCATACCTAACATTGGTAAAGATGGTAAAGGTGATTGTGCACATCAATAACTTATTAGATGATTGAAGGTCAGTCATTTCAACTGAAAGGCATCAGAACAGTGTTCTGGACCAATTATCTTCAACTGCTTCATCAGTGATTTTCCTTATAATATAAGGGAAGCTTGTGCAATGTTTAATTTAATTTACAACATCAGAAAATAAGGAAGTATTTGCATAGTAAGATCTGGATGACATTCACACATGGACTGATAAATGGACAGTAACATCTATATCACACAAGTACCGGTCAATTGCCTTTTCCAGCAAAATGTTCTAACTACTTATGCTTCACATTCAGTTCGATGGAAATTGTTGAATCCTCTATGACATTTTGAGAGTTACCATTGATGAGAAATGTAATTGGTCTATGCCATAAATAATGAACCTGAAGGAACAAAGTATGTCTGTGTATCCTTTGGGACCAACTCACCTACAAACTTTAAAAAATCTTAATCTGATAGTTTATTTTATTGTCACGTGTACCGAGGTACAACTATCTATAGGACACACCAAGAGTGTTATGAGATACACTGTACTTGTATGTGCTGCTCCTACACTGCTCCCACAGAAAAGGTCAATGTTTCCCAAAGCAAAGTAGCTCACTAATTGTCACTGATGCTCCACCCTAAGTACTTACACTCTTCATTCTGCTGTACCTTTGATGTGTGGTGTTTCATTTATAAGTGCATTGTTGCAACTTTTCATGGCTTGTCAGGTAGGGTCTCACTATTCGGTGAAATCTACTATCTAGAAAGGCCACTTCTAAAGAATAGGAAACAAAAGATAACTCAAGAACTAACGATAAAGTTGCTTTTAAAAATAGTTGGTTGTATACAAAAGCCCAATGACCCTCAGTTCCCAGTAATGCTGACCAGTTAAGTAACACAGGAAGAAGTAAATTAACTAAAGTAAATTTAAGAACAAAAACAAATTGGCTAGAATGCAGTATTGCTCGTTATTGGTAAAGGTCACAGAGGGTGTCTAAATTGCAGACTATTTGAAACAATGACATTGAAAACACAGGGAGGGATTTTCTGGAAGGCTAGAATCATCAGAGATTATGTGGTATGTTAAATTCCACTCCAGCATGCTTGTTTAAGATTTTCTTGAAATTATGTGGACAGTCTGGTTTTTGGAACTGACATTCCTCACATACATCAGAGACAAAAAGGCTACTCAGCCTGAAACAATGAAAATATTATTTAGTTGTCTGGGTGTACCTGAATTAAAGAGGGTGTGTATAGCAGGAACCTATCATTGGATGTATCCATTATGGAACATACTTAGGCTTGTTTGTTCTAACAGTTGTGAATAAAGTTTATTATTGAAAAAAAAGTTTTTTGTCTTTGCCCGCTGTGAAATTGCTGAAATCTGTGCCTTGCATTATAATTCACCGTGGGAGTATTTGCTTGTTGGGGAGAATCACAGCTAAGCCACTTCAGCTCTGTTTGAAATATCCTACACATTCAATTTCCATACTGGATAGTGGACCGGGTTTAGGGAAGCTGACTAATCTTACTTCCACCAGCCCCGGGGAGCCTAATCCAACTGTAGAGACACCGTGACATCTTGAAATGAAACTAATTCCACAAAGACTGGAAGGTTGACTGGATATTTTCACGAGATCCAATCAAATCAGGCCTATCCTCTACAATTTCTATTTGGAGCAATACATTGGTACAGAAATTGTATAATATAAATCCATGTTTGTTATATTAACAGAAATATTAATATTACTAGAATAGTAGAAGTACTACTGGAAAAAAATAAATGTGTATTTCAACATTTGATGACATGTCTCCTTTTGTGTAAAAACGATCTGATATCTTAGACAAAAAAAAACAACCAATTAATTAAATCACATCACAAATCTAATCTATACCGAAAAGTACTCTTGAGAAAGTTAAACATTAACAATTATTATATCTGAAAAGAAAAATAATTCCTTCTTTATCCTCTTGACCTGGAAAAATATTGCAAATTAAAAATATCAGAATTCTTTATGTTTCTTCCAACAAACTCGCGAGACTTGGTGTCAGCACTCATCACTGCAACTAGATCCTCGACTTCCTGACCAGCAGATCCCAACCAGAAATCATCCTCTTCTATAATCCTCAACACTGGTGCTCCGCAAGGATGCGTTCTCAGCCCCGTTCTTTACTCCTTGTACATCCACGACTGTGCAGACTCACCAACTTCTACCGATGCACCATAGAAAGCATTTTATCAGGATGCATCATATCTTGGTTGGGAACAGCTTCATCCAGGACCGCAAGAAATAGAAGCAAATTATGGACGCAGCCCAGACCATCGCACAAACCAATCTCCCTTCTGTTGACTCCATTTATACCTCATACTGCCTCGGCACGGCCAGCAGATAATCAAGGACGAGTTGCATCCTGACCACTCCCTCTTCTCCCTGCACCCATCATGCAAAATGTATAGAAGTGTGAAAATGCACACCTCCAGATTCAGGGACCGTTTCCTCCCAGCTGTTATCAGGCAACTGAATAATTCTAACACAACCAGAGAGCAGTGCTGAACTACTATCTACCTCATTGGTGACGCTCGGGCTATCCTTGATCGGACTTTGCTGGCTTTACCTTGCACTAAACTTTATTCCCTTATCATGTATCTTAACACAGCAATGGCTCGATCGTAATCGTGCATTGTCTTTCTCTGAATAGATAGCACGCAACAAAAAGCTTTTCACTGTATCTCAGTACATGTGATAATAAACTAAACTGAACTGAAACTGAGTTCCTCCCAGAATTAGATTACTGTTCTACTTCTTGCTTATGGCGTGCACAGCCTAAAGTTGTAGGACAACTTGTTCTATTTGATCTTATTTGATTGTGCACGCCGGTTTGATTGCATTCGTCGAAACAGGGCGGACTACGTGAAGGTTGCAATCTTCCACCCCAGATTACTGTCGAGTGTGGAAGTTAAAGACATCTAAGATTGTTTGGAAATTTCAGGCAGTATATTGCATATTCAAGCCAAACTGAAGAGTACAAGCTGACTCAAATTGTATTTGTCTGCTTTCCCAGACATATTGTCCATGTTCTATCCTGGAGATGTGGATCATTGGGACACAATTTTTCACAGAACTTGTGATAAAGCATTGGGCTTGGAAGCTGGAGTGGGCTCAATAAACCAAAATGGTGCAGTTGGGGACAGTGCAAGTTGCTCAAGTGATTTTTAGTTGGATTAATATTATGAACTGAAGAATATTTTTTGGGTAAGTTGGAATAGTTTGGAAAAGCAGTACTTATGGTCATTCTCAAATTGCTCTGAGAATACGTAAGTAGATGAGTTGTCTTCTTGAACTGCTGCAGTTTATCTGCAGAAAATGCTTCCAAAGTGCGATGGGTAAGGAAATCATGGTAAGGAATTCTGAGAATTTGACCAAAGGATGATGCATCCTCCGTTTTTTACCGGGATAGGATGAGGTGTGACTGAGAGGGAAATCGGTAGATGGTGGTGTACCGATGCAACTCCTGTCTGTTTTTCCTGGTGGTAGTAGTAATTGGTTCCGGAGGTGCTTTTAAAGTAGCCCTGGTGAATTGCTGCCGTGCATCTTACACGTAGCACATTTGCTAAAGAAATGAATGTATAAGATAATGAATAAAGTGACATTCAATTAAATTGTTTTAATTTGTTCAATGTTTAAATCTTGCGTGGAGAGTATTCTCTCCACTCCTGATCTGTGCCTTGTAAATCAAAAGCTTTTGGGAAATCAGAGGAGTGAGCTTCTTGTCACAGAATGTTTGACATTTGAACTATTCTTTTAGCCACAGTAATTATGTGGTTAGTCGATCTCCATTTCTAGTCAGTGGTTCCTGCCACAATTTTGATGTTTGAGAAATCAGCAATTGGTGTCAGTTATAGTTAATCAACGATACGCTGCTTGACTTTTGTATGACGTGAATTTTACCGACCACGGAAGTCTCCTCATTGGTGGAACCTGATGTTTTTTCATTCAGTAGCTGATAATTTCCTTTCCTTGGATGCCCAGGATACATAAAATCCATTTTATATCTTGAACCAGAGCCCAGAGCCTCACATCAATTATGCCTGAACAAAATAAATTGCACAATCCAGGGGAAACCAGTTTGTTCTATACATAGAACATAGAACAGTATAGCACAGGAACACGGGTCTGTGCAGAACTTGATGCCAAAATAAACTGATCTTATCTCCCTGAGTCTGAAGAGGGGGCTCAACCTGAAATGTAACAGATTCCTTCTCTCCAGAGATGCTGCCTGTCCTGCTGAGTTACTCCAGCATTTTGTGTTTATCTTCGGTTTAAACCAGCATCTGCAGTTCCTTCCTTCCCTCCATTCCCTGGAAATCCATGTGCATATCTAAAAGCCTCGTAAACGTCCTTATTGTATCTGTCTCCACCACCACTACTGGCAACATGCCACCCATAATGTAAACACTGTATCCATCACATCTCCTTTAAACTTGGTCCCTCTCACCTTAAAGCCATGCCCTCTATATTGATATTTCCACCTGGCCAAAAAAGTTTTAACAGTATGTGGAAAGATCAAAATGATGGTCTTCAGTACTCTGCACAAGTCTGTTCCATAGCCATCGGCTACATTTCTAATTTTAAAAAGTGAAACAGCATGTTCGTAATCTTGGTAATACACTTAATATTGAATTGCATTTTGAAGCACAGCCATTACAAAGATGCTGCACTGTTACCTGTTTGGTCTCTGTGTCTATTAATCTCCTTCTGAAATCTTCATCCACACTTTTGTTATCTCTGGATTTGACTATGCAACTGCACCCCTGGCTGGCTCTCTCATTCCACTGCCTAAATATTTAAAACTCTATTGCCTCTTGTCCTAATTTGGACATCCCTCCACCCGCTGGCCGACAATGGCTCCCAATTAAGAAACACCTGGATTTTAAATTCTCATTCTTGCTTTTCAAACTCCATGATGTATCTCTGTAAATTCTGCCAGTCCCATAACTCTTCTTCTGGCCACTTGAGCTGCTTTGAATTTATTCAAATGACTGCCATACCTTCCTAAGCTTCTTTCAGTTTTACAATTCCCTCTCCAAGCTTCTGGTCTACTTTAATTTTACTTTTTCCTCCACGATTTTCCTTAAAATCTATTTTTTTAATCAGACTTTTAATAATTTTTCCTTGTCTGTTAGCCATTATTTTGTTTGTTTGCAAACTAGTCCTGAGAAGCAATTTGGGTTAATTTTTCTACAGTAGATGTGCAATATAAAGAGAAACCTTTGTTGGTATCTACCTTTGCTCATTTCCAACCTACATGACACAGTTCATATCTTGTAGGTTCATTTGTTGTGCAGTTAGATGGGTTTAAGAGTTTGTGATTTTCATAAAGAAGATTCTTTATAAACTTTTGCTCCTCAATAAAGCCCAGCCATTTAATGAGATTGATGCTTGCTGTGAGACGGAAATTGTAGCGTAAATTCATCAAATGGCTTTGGGGAATCAAAAATAAAAACTTGCTTTCAAATCCTTCTTTGATTTACTGGCCAAAACGTGAACTCAGTCAGAATCTTCTCACAGGAGTAGATTCAGCTGGAGGCCTTACAGAACAGATTCATATCGAAGGAACCCAATCTAGTAAGGGGCGATGTCACAGTGTGAGTAAGGTGGGGATTTGGGGAGTGATTGTTTACTTTAGAAGCTATATAAATACTTAATATATTTGACTGCAATCTAGAATCTAATTGATAGGTTCTTTGTATTTATCTATCTATTTATTTATTTATTTATCTATTTATTTATCTATTTATTTATTGCACTCAGCATTTATTAACAAGACAAAGTACACGTGCAAACAAGACATACAAATCACACAGCAGCTGCCAGCATCACATCAGATCATCCTAGAGTTCTGTTGCAGAAGCATCACATTCACAGGCACCCAAGCAAGCTCATCATATTTAATCCTACTTAATATGTAATCATCATTTATATGAAGAATAAAATATACAAGAGTAAGTTTCAGGCTAGAATGTAATCAAATGCATTTGGTGATTTAAGCATAAAATAATGTGTACCTGACATGAGCTACAGGCTGGAATCCAGTCAATGTCTTGGATAGTTTATAGAAAAATAATGGATACTTGGAATAAGATATAGACTGAAATCCGATCAAATAGTCTAATGATTTATATATAATATAATGAAGAGCTTGAGTTACAGGCTGGGGCCTAAACCAGACACGAACATGCTTATAGTTTTGAAACTTGAACTTTGAACTAATTGAAAACCAGAAATAAAACATCTAAAAGACCAAACTGGAAAACATGCTGAACTTACATTTCTATTCATTTTGTTTCAAGATATGGCTTTTGTATGGCATGTGTATGGATTACTAACCAATCCCCTTTATTTGTGGGATGGGTTGGTCAGTTGTGGACAATATGAAAAAGGCCAGAAGAGTTAATGTGCAGGAGAAAATAGGGCATAAAAGCACAACATATTCACAATTATGTAAAAGTAAAGGAAGAACTTGCCACAGAAAGAATTAAGATAAATTCTGAGCAGATAAGTAATCACTGTTATCATTAATTTAATTGCAGTCTATTGAGCATGAAATATTTTAGCTTTAACAATTTGTTTTGATAACCAAAAATTGCTGATAGCAGCAAACATAAAAGCAATAAAATACTAAAGCACTTAAAGAACTGATCCAAATTAAAAAAACATTTGAAAAATCACACTCAGCTTACAGTAAGGGTAGTCAAGTGTTTCATGGGCGATGGGTAATGAAATGAAATAAATATAAAACACGTATAACTGGGCTGAAGAGCCTGATTCCATGCTGTATTTCTCTACGACTCTGTAACCCATGTCCATTTCAATGTAGGATTGGCAACTTTGAGCATACTCCCAGAGGTTCCTCGTACACTCTTTGACCTTCAACAGGGCATTGCAATCAAAGAGCCTTAATTCCCCTTGTGTAAGGAATAAATGTATTTAAAAAATGTGAAAAAAAAGCACCCAATGCTCAATTAATTTCAATTTGATTGTTTGCAACAATGCCTTGATGATTAATCTTCAATTCTGGAAACTCGGGGAAAATTGGCATCCCTTCTTGACGTGTAACTTTTGACTTCTGAGATTAATAGTTAGGTATGTACATAATTCTTTGGAATGGAGTTTGGATCTGAAAATGATGCAGCAGAAAGGAGATCAATTAGTATATCTTCCCAGTGCTGGACCTTTGAGAGAACTATCCAATTAATTCTACCTTTGCATAACGTTTTATTTATTCAAGGAATGTGAACATTACTGGCAAAACATCCATTTATTTTTCATTCCTAATTTTCTTTAAGAAGTTGGCGTTGTTGAATAATCTTATACCACTGCAATCCTTATGGTGAAGGTATATGCATGGTACTAAAACTGACTCTACGAAGCATAAATATACTTTGCTCCAGTATACAAAACAACCAATCTCCAACATCTCCACTTTCACTTCAATAGTTTTGAATCAGAGAGTCAAAGTTGCTTTAATCAAAGCTATAATCTTTCTAAAAAGCAAAGTTTTGAACAGTCTGAAGAAGTGCCCCGACCAAGATGCTGCCTATCCATTTCCCTCCACAGATGCTGCCTGACCCGCTGAGTTCATCGGGCACTTTTGTTTTTTGCAACATTTGCAATTCTGTAGATCAAGGGAGGGCTGGAAGATTCTGACGAAGATGCTGGAGACACAAAATGCTGGAGTAACTCAGCAGCACAGGCAGCATCTCAGGATAGAAGGAGTGGGTGACGTTTTGGGTCGAGACCTTTCTTCAGACGGTTCTTCATTATGCCAACAGCTTGTTCGATTTTCAGCATTATTTCCCACAGTAATCTAGTAGTTTGGTCCCTTCCAACTCTTTGAATTTAACTGTTCTTCAGTTATATTTTTTAACAATTTCTGTTGCCTGATATATTTCATAACTTTTATAAAGTTACTAACATTATGATCATTCATCCCCCAATTCTCCAGCACAGAAATATACCCTGGTTCATGTTTTAAAACCGGATACAATTCTGCTTTCTTCCTGTCTGGTCTGGAAATTAATGTTTGCTTATATGCCTTTCAGGAATTCCACCCCTCTTTATTATTTGCACTCTGTCCAGTCTTTATTTAGGACAATTATTGGTTTCTGAACCTGAAGTTCATAAATCTTTCTGACATTGTCTGCAAGTTAGTTCAACTGTCTTATCCTGAATATAATATGATCTATGTAGGGTGGTAACGTCTCTATTGTTCCTTAATTCTAACCAATGGAATACTTTATTGTTACATGTGACTAGGCACAGTGAAATTATTTGCTGCATACCAAATGTACACAAATAGCAGCCACCTATGTCGCTGACAAAGTTACAAAGCACGCCGACTCTTCCTTTTGTTCTCCTCCCCCCTCACAGCAGTTCCCCCAAGCCGGGTCCCCATTGTCGTTTGTTCTCCCACCCACCCCAATTGTCCATTGTTCACCTGCTACCTCCTTCATGATGGTCCCCCCACGCCGGGTCCTCCATTGTCCTTCCCCTCCCCCCTCACGGTGGTCCTCCACGCTGTCATCGACCGTCGCCCGTAGGGGTTCACCACCGCTGAGGCTCCATCGTCGCAAGGCTTCACCGCTGTCAACACCCCACTTCACGCCTCCATGGTGCTGACCCGGGCCCCAGCCACAGGCTCCACCGACCCGGACTCCAACCCACGAGGCCCGGCTCCTCCGTCCGACCCACGAGGCCCCGATCTGGAAGGCATTGAGACCGTGGCGCCTCGATAAAGGCCCCTGGCCACGTCCCCAGTCTGCCAAATAGATTTTATCTTTGACCCTTAATTACTTCTTCCTCTTAAACATCTTTGATCAACTCTTGAATATGTAATCAGAATTTGCAAAGCCTTGGGGCAACCTAATAACCATGCATTGTGCATTCACTCAAAGCTCATCCCAGCCTATTGTGCATTTGGTTCCCATCTCCCTCCCTACTATAATGAAACTCTTTTATTTGTCTTTCTTTGCCATATTTCTCATGTTTCATCTACCTACTAAATTGATTTAGTCCTTCTTCATAGAAGAAAAGATCCCTGTTCTGTTAAGGTGCGTGCCATGCACCCTTTTAACAGGTCCCTCGTATCTCTGAACTGATCCCATTGCTGCAGGAATCTGAACTTCTCACCTCTGAACCATTTTTCTATTTAGACTTGAACCTTATGGAGAAATAAGATTGCTACTGCAGAGGATAGGCTGCCTGTAACTATTTACATCTTTCATAAAAACATTATTGTGCAAAATAAAATAAATTAAAATGCTCAAAACCTGGCTAAAAGGAAAATCTGAAGCTCAAAGATGCAATCCCGGAGCAAAGACTGGAAATGTTCTGAAAGAGGAAGTCAGAAAACCCAGGGTTAAAACACAAACACTTGGTTGCTTGGTGACAAATACAAAAAAAGAAAGAGAAAATCCCATCTTTTGTTGATCCAGTAATACCAGTATGGCTGGAACTTTGCTTCTGGGTCTTGTTGCGCAAGTGTCTTTGGAACATAAACAAGCCCGGTTACCCATCATCTGCATCTGAGAAGCATGCCATACAGAAACAAAAAAACATGCAATCTGAAACACTGGGTTATGTACATTTGGCAGCATGCCCCGGATACTGCATAACCTGCCACACCAGTTCCTTTGTTTGTACAATATAGAGGGATATTCTGCTGTAAATCAGCTTAGAGTACTCAGCCTTTATCAACTCTTGTTTCCACTGATAAACATGCACCTACTTTTGTCAGGTGGTGCCTCCAATATGTTTGACAGAAAAAGCAGGCAAAGTCCTATATGTATCCTATAATTGTTTCTTTGTCAGTCTAACACAGGAACCTCACAATTCCACAACAGCAAAGAAAAGCATGACACGATTTTCAGGAGGTCAACCTTGAGTAGGGGAAAAAAACTTACGTGCAGTGGCTAGATTTCGTTATTGTACCACTGGGTTATTGATCAAATTCAATAGCTGGACTTTAAGGTCCTGTCACTGGAACTGTAAGGACAGAGGGTAAGGCTGTCAAGCAATAAGGGTGAGGTGCCCAACAATCTACTCTGTAGGTCAGCTTTGAAAGGTAATGCAGATTATAAGGAAGATGAAGTGTAGTGAGATAGAATGAGGTAAACAGGGCATGAGACTTATATTGAGGACTATGTTTGGGATTGAGTGGAAATGCAAAGTGAGCCATTTGGGAAAGATAGTTGAATTGGCAGATTTTGGTCGAAGTAGGGAAAGGGTTGGAGACACAGATCTTCTCTCGAGAGATGCTGCCTGTCCCGCTGAGTTACTCCAGCTTTATGTGTCTATCTCCCAGAATCATAAAATGGCTATAGCACATCATATCTGTGCTGGCTTTCTACCAGATCAATTCTTGATAACCTTGTAATTTTTTCTTCACTATATTTCCTCTATTGAGAGCCGAAGCTGAACTTACCTCCTTCACATCTGCAGGTGGTACATTCCACATTCCAACCATACATTGCATATTAAAATATTTTCTTTATTATTAAATCTCATCTTTATTTTGTACCTGTGGTCCCAAGATTCAAACATTCTACCACAGGCAATATCCCCCATTATCTACACTGCCCAGATTCACCAGTAGTTTATATATTCTCTTCAAATCTCCCTTGAGCCTATTTCTCAAATAAAACAACTCCAGCCAAGCTAACTTATTCTTTTTACTTTTATCATTCATTCTATTAACAATTCTAATAATCTTTGAAAAAGACCTTCTCTAATACCTTAGTTTTTATGTTACAATAGGGTGACCAGAACTGAACCAAATACTCAGGTTAAGGTTGGACTTGTGGTTTATAATGATTCAGTGTGACTTTCCTACCTTTATACCATATTCATCTATTATTAAAGCTCAGAATTGTGTATGTAATCACTTGCTCAACCTTGCCTCCCTCTTCCAATGATTTGTGCACACATGTATCTCTATTTGTGTGGCCCCTTTATAACAATATTCTAAATTGCCTCTCCTCATTCTTCCAATCAAAATATATCACCTTTCATTTCTTTGCCTTAAATTCATGTGCCATCAGTCTACCCATTCCACCAGCCTGTTTGTACTCTGGTGTAATCTATGACCATCCTTTCTTCCATTCACAATACTGCTAAGTTTTGTGTCATCCTCAAATGTATTAATTGTGGCTTATACCCCAAGTCTAGGTCATTAATATAAATCAATAAAAGCAACAGCACAAATACCGATCTCAGTTATTTTGAATTTGGATTTTTCCTTCTCCTTCTCCGGCGCCAATCTAAATCTTAACATGTTGTGGTTGTGGAATCCAGCGAAAGGATGGTTCATGGAAAGGTGAGGACCAGGGGAATTCTATCCTTGTTCCATCTGGGGGGATGGAAAGCGAGAGCAGAACTACGGGACACAGATGAGACACAAGTGATGGATCCATCTACGACAAGCGTGGGAGAAACCATGTTTACTCAAGAAAGACGGCATCTCAGATGTCCTTGAATGGAAAGCCTCAACTTGGGAGCAGAGAAATTGAGAGTAGGAATGCTTCATTCCTGTAGCTTGGCACATTACAGCCTTCAGGATGTAACACCAAATTCAACAACTTAACACCAACCAATTTCATTCCTGTTTCTCATATTTCCATCAAGTTTTATTTCTCTCCTCATTTGGCATTCATGATTTCATTCATCTCCTTACACCTTTTCTAGACCATTTGTTATGCACTAACTTTTATTATTCTCTTTCAGCTGGCTCCACCAGCACTTCTGTCAATGAATCACTGATGGTCTCCACCCTATCAGACATTTCGTTTTGTTCTTTTTGGCCCTCCCCTTTTTCTCCGTAACTGCAAAATTGTTTCATTGCAAACTCTTCCCAATCTAATGATGCTATAGGTCCTTGATCTTAAACCTTGACTGTTTCTCTATGGCTGCTACCTGACCTGTTGAGCATTTTCTCCATTGTTTTGGTTTTATTGCATCTTATACAATTGGCAGAGGAATAAATCTGTTTGCCACCTTTGACCCCTGGGCAAAGGAGTTACTGTCATAGAATGGGAAGTCCCTGTCCTTTGGCAGAGTTACAACTGTTTTTCTGTTTTGTGATCTGAGTGACTGAAAAAATTCTTTGTGCATTCCTTAATGGGTGTGGTGTTGGCGGACGTATGTCAGAGTGTCCTGCGCGTGCCAATGTTCCTTTATTTTTACAGTGCAAATAATTGTCAGCAGTTAGCCCCACCTTTGTGCCAGTGTTAAAGGGCAAAGCAGCATGAGGACATCATCAGTTTTCTGCACAATGAGTTGGGTTTGATGATACGGTTGATACATTGAATCTATGCATTGAAACTACTGTTTACTGACTTAGGCAAAACATCAGCCTGATTGTCAGGGGGAAACCTGCAGTTGCTTTACTCCAACAAGAATTTGTGTGTGCAGCATCATGTGACATTTGTATGATGCATATTATTGGGTCCTAAATCCAATATACTGTAACCAGCTCTTTATGCGTTCTCCTGCCCCACAGATTGAATTATTTTACAAAATTAAAAGATGTTATTTCATAAAGTATATATATATTTGCACACAAATGCACTGACAAAATCACACAAATACAATATTATAGCTAACACTCCAATAAATACATTTGTGGTTATAAATAGAATAAAATTGTAATCTTATAAAAACCACACTCAAACCTTTAATAGGTTTAAAATCTTAAAAAGGTTTAAAAAGTGGACTTATATAATGGCCCTTTCCACTGGTCTTTTGTGTTGGAGACATCCCACTTTAAGATTGTCCTGTGGGATGTACTCCTGGGTCTTGTAAAGTGCTGGTTAAAAAGGGTCATAGGCAGCTTCTTCAACTGCATCACAGGTTTCTGGGGAAGCGACAAGGATGCTTTCATAGTCACAAAAAGCTGGAGTAACTCAGTGGGTCAGACACCATCTCTGGAGAACAGTAATAGGTGATGTTTTGGGCCGAGACCCTTCTTCAGACAATCCATCTCGGGACTCCTGCAGTCCTCCGCAGTGAAACACGCATCTCCTCTAACAATATACTGAAGAAGGGTTTCGTCCCGAAACGTCGCCTATTTCCTTCGCTCCATAGATGCTGCTGCACCCGCTGAGTTTCTCCAGCATTTTTGTGTACCTTCGATCTTCCAGCATCTGCAGTTCCTTCTTGAACACTCTCCTCTAACCTTGGTCTGCTAAGGCCAACTGGATCTCCCAGTTGCTAACTTACAACCTACGGTATGAACATTGAATTCTCCAATTTTAAGTAACTTAACCCTCTCCATTCTCCCCAACAAAACCCCTCCTTTTATCCCCCTCCTCCCTCCACTCCCCCCCTCCCCTCTCCCCCTCCCCCTTCTCCTTCCCTCTCCCCCTCCTCCTTCCCCTCTCCTCCCTCCCTCCCTCCCTCCCCTCCCCTTCCCTCCCTTCCCCCCCTCCCACTCTCTTCTCCCCTCCTCCTTCCTCCCTCTCCCCTGTTTCCCCTCCTGGATTTGTACCTATTTCGTACCTATATCCTTCCTCTGGCTTCACAATTCGCAATTCTTCGATACTTATCTTGCAGCTTTGATCTCACCTCTGTCCACCTATCCACCTATCTGTCAATCAAATAACCCCCCCTCTATCACTGGCCAGGCTTTGCCCTCTCCCACCCAGCTTTTTCCCCACCCCTACAATCAGTCTGAAGAAGGATCTGAAGATCTGAAACATCACCTGGCCATGTTCTCCAGAGATGCTGTCCGATCCACTGAGTTACTCAGGCACTTTGTGTCTTGTTTTGTAAATCAACATTGCAGTTGCTTGTTTTTAAATTGACAGTTGCATATTTTGTAGTCCACTGCTTTGCTGCTATTTTATCACTGCCCATTTGTTCTTGATTACTACCTCTGCCTCCGGTACATAATATCTTTCAGTTCTATTGCATTGCTGGGCGTATTTTCAGCACCCACTACTTTAGTTGGCTTCTGAACATGATTACCGTGCTCAGATTACTTTGCTGTTTACATGGAGTCGGTGTAGGTATTACACAGATAATGGTCTTAGAGCTATCTACATACAAAAGATTAGGTGTTACAGCATGTATGCAGAGTGATTTATGTACCTATATTTCAAACCTACTAATTTACTGGGAGGAGACAAAGCATAATTGGCTTCATTATTCATAATTCTGCACAGCCTGCAAAATGGAAGAAAACAAGTTCTTGGTATTCTTAGAAGTGAGTACTTAAAGGGCAGAAAAAGGCACAATGTGCTGGAGTAACGCAGCAGGTCAGGCAGCATGACAAAGGGCCTTTAGTCTCCTGGTTCCACACCCAAAGTGTCAATTATCACTTGCAAGCTGACTAAGAGATTACATCAGATAATTTATTAGTAACTTTTGAAAGTTTAAAAACTTGCAACGATATATTCCTTGGAAAACATTTAAAACCACTTCATGGAATTGACATTGAGGACTGGCAGTAAGGCACAGAAAGAGCTATTGCAACAAATGACCCATAACTTAGCCCAAGTGGAAGATTTGTTAGGATGAGGATGACCTGCAGCTTAAAACATTGCAGCTAATTAGTTTGATAAAAATCAAGAATGGTTAGGTGTCCATAATTGGAGGAGGGTGTAGGTCTTGGAGTCTTTGAGGGATGGAGAATATTATAGAAATGAGGAGTAAGAAAGGCAACTGAGTTCAAGTTCAAGTTCAAGTGAATTTATTGTCATGTGTCCCTGTATAGGACAATGAAATTCTTGCTTTGCTTCAGCACACAGAACATAGTAGGCATTTACTACAAAACAGATAAGTGTGTCCATATACCATAATATAAATATATACACTGAATGAATAAATATATACTGAATGATTTGAACATAAAGTTAGACGATGAGTATGGGTAATAGGTGAACAGGACTTGTTCCTTTGTTAAGTTCCTTTTAACTATTCCTTTGGTTTATGTTTCATTCACAAGAAGAAGAGGACCTGATATAACTAATAACCATAAATTGGGGGAACTTTCTCACAGGAGTCAGAATGATAGTGTTGAGAAACACAAACATCGAAATAAGATACTAGTGAGTAACTGATGAATCTTTGGAATAGAAGGTGATTAGACCCAATTAGTATTGATTCATTCAAACATGTATCAATTGGACCCAGATTGTGTAGTGGCTAAATTATTGGTCGAGCAAGCAGTAATCTAATCCAGAGACATGGGCTCAAATATCACTGTGACAGCTGTAGGAATTTAAACTCAATTAAATAATTATGTAATTAATAAAGAAAAATGGCTTCAGTAATGGAAACCTAAAACTATTGGGATGTCCATCTGCTTCAATAATGTCCTGCTTATCCAATTTGTCCAATCGATGTCTCCAGAAACATTGACATGGTTAATTCTTTGCTGCTTCCTTAGTTCAGAGGCAAATAGGGATGAGGCATATGTAATCATATCCACAGCTTAGTGAGAAACAAGCTACTTTAAGCCATTAGGCTAGGACTTTATTCCTTGGAGCGCACGTGCCTGAGGGGTGATCTTACAGACGTACAGTACAGCACAAGAACAGGCCCTTTGGCCCATAACATCCATGTTGAAACTGATGCCAAGACCAACTCTTATCTTATCTATATCCCTCCATTCTTTGCATATCCGTATGCTTCTCCAAGAATTTCTGAAATGCCACTATCGTATCTGCCTGAATTACCATCTCCAGCAGCAGTTTCCAGGCACTCACCAGCAATGTAAAAAAAACCTGCCCCGCCGGACATCTCTTTTAAACTTTGTCCCTCTCACATTAAAGCTATTCCCTGTAGTATTTGACTTTTCCATCCAGGGGAAAACGTTCTGTCTGAATTATCTGTGTCTCTCATAATTTTATATACTTATATCAGATCTTCCTGCAATCACTGGCGTTCCAGAGAAAATGATCCAAGTCTGCCCAGCCTCTCCCTGTAGCTCATACCACCTAATCCAGGCATCATTCTGGAAAATCTCCTTTGCACCCTTTCCAAAGACTCCACATTCTCCCTGTATTGGGGCAACTTGAACTGCTCACAATACTCCAAATGCGGCCTAACCAAAGTCCTATAAAACTGTATCATGACTTCCTGACACTTAAACTCTTATGCCACGACCTATGAAAGCAAGCATGCCTTCTTTACCATTCCATCTACTTGTGTTGCCACTTTCAGGGAGTTAGCTTGGACGGGGCTTCTTGGTCAGCATGGACGATTTGGGCAAAGGGACTATTTCCGTGCTGTATGACTTTATGTTGCTTCCTTCCAAAAGGTACAACTATCAGTCACATAAACCTTACAATCTTTAGGTGAAAGACAAAGTGTAACTTTGAAACAATGTCGCACAAAATATTTTGCCTTAGATTTACAGTAACTCAAATCTGCCACAACCTACTGCTCCCCAGTATCAAACCAGACTAACAGTCACTAATTCACCCAGGGTCTATCTCAAGTTTCTCATCCCCCCCCCCCCGAACCCTTTAGTACCCCCCTCATCACCCTCCTCCATCACCCACCCACATTGCCAGAGTTTCTTCTCCCTACGTTCACCTTTCCTTTCCTCTCACTCATCTGTTTCCACCAACCAACCATCTTTCCATTGTTTGGTTTCATCTATCACCTACCAGCCTCCATCTCTATCCTGCCCCTTGCCCTCCCCTATACCTATCCATCTACCAAAATGTTTTCCCCCGTCTCCCTCTCTCTCTTTTTATCTTTCTAATTATCTATCAGCTTCTGTCTTACCTCTCCCTGTTGCTTCTATACTCTAGGTATCTGAGTTCACAAGTTCACATTATAGTAGAATTAGACTATTCAGCCCATCGAGTCTACTCTGCCATTTAATCATGTCTGATCTCTGCCTCCTAATTCCATTTTCCTGCCTTCTCCACATAACCCTTGACACCCGTTCTAAAGAATTTGTCTATTTCCACCTTAAAAATATCCACTGTGGCAATGTTCCACAGATTAACCACCCTCTGACTAAAGAAGTTCCTCCTCACCTCCTTTCTAAAAGAGTGCCCTTTAATTCTGAGGCTATTACCTCTGGTCCTCGACTCTCCCACCAGCAGAAACATCTTTTCCACACCCACTCTATGCTTTTCATTACTCTGTAGGTTTCAATGAGGTTCTCCCTTAACCTTCTAATCTCCAGCGAATAGAAGCCCAATGCTCTCAAGCGCTCATCATATGCTAACCTACTCATTCCTGGAATCATTCTTGTAAAACCTCCTCTGGACCCTCTCCTCTGATACTGGGCCCAAATCCGCTCACAAATGTGGCCAGACCTGCGCCTTATTAAGCCCCAGCATTACATCTCTGCTTTTGTATTCCAGTCCTCTTGATATAAATGCTAGCATTGAATTTGCCTTGTTGACTTGCAAATTAACTTTTTGGGAGTCCTGAACCAGCACTCCCAAGTCCTTTTGTACCTCCGATTTCTGGATTCTCCCCCCCCCCCCATTTATAAAATAATCTACTACTTAATTCTTATTACCAAAATGCATGACTCCGCACTTTGCTACACTGATTTTCATCTGCCACTTCTCTGCACACTCTCCTAACCTGTCCAAGTCCTTCTGCAGATTCCTTGCTTCCTCTACTCTGCGTGCCCCTCCCCTCCACCTATCTTAGCATCATTTGCAAACATGGCCACAAAGCCTTCAATCCCATTATCCAAATCACATTAGTATACAACGTGAACAGAAGCGGCCCTGGCACCAACCCTTGCGGAACTCCACTAGTCACTGGCAGCCAACCTGAAAAAGCGCCTTTTATTGCAACTCTTTAATTGCCATCCCGCCAACCCACTATCCATGCTAGTATCTTCCCTTTAATACCATGGGCTCTCATCTTCCCTCGCAGTTTGACGTGTGGCATCTTATCAAAGCCCTTCTGAAAATCTAGGTAAACAAAGTCTACAGCCTCCCCTCTGTCTGTCCTGCTGTTAACTTCCTCAAAGAACTCCAGCAGATTCATTAGGCAAGATCTTCCCTTCACGAAACCATGCTGACTGGCCTATCATGAATTTCTAAGTACAGCGTACTGCGTAACCTCATCCTTTATAATAGACTCTAAAGTCTTACCAACCACCAAAGTCAGGCTAACCGGCCTATAGTTTCTGCCCTTCTGCTTCGCTCCCTTCTTGTACAACGGGGTGATATTTGCAATTTTCCAATCTTCAGGAAACACTCCTACTCTAGTGATTCTTGAAATATCACAACTAATGCCTTCACATTCTCTGAAGCCACCTCCTTCAAAACAGTCCATCCAGTCCAGGTGACTTGTACACTCTCAGCTTTCCAAGCAACGTCTCCTTAGTAATCGCCACTCCACTAACCACCACCCCCTGACTCTCTAGGATTGCAGGCATGCTGCTGGTGTATTCCACTGTAAAGAATGATGCAAAAAAATTTATTCAATTCCTCTGCCATTTCTAAATTTCCCATTGTCACCTCCCGCATCATTCTCCAGCGGACCAATGTCCACTCTTGCCTCTTTTTTACTATTTATATATCCGTAGAAACTCTTGCTATTCTCTTTTATATTATTGGCCAGCTTACATTCACACTTCATCTTTTCTCTCCGTATTGTACTTTTAGTTATCTTTTGTTGTTCTTTAAAAACATCCCAATCCTCTGGCATCTACCAATCTTTGCAATGTTAAACACCTTCTCTTTTGCTTTTATGTTGTCTTTGACCTCCCTTGTTAGTCGTGGTCATCTGATTCTCCCCCTGGAATCTTTCTTTCTCTTTGTAATGAAATGATCCTGCACCTTCCCAATTATCTGCATAAATCCCTGCCATTGCTGCTCTACCTTTATTCCTATGAAAGCCCCTTTCCAGTTAATCTCTGCCAGCTCCTCCCTCATGCCTCGGTAGTCCACTTTGCTCAGCTGTAATGCTGACACACCCAAATTCTTCCAGGAGCTCATTTTTTGCTGCAGGAAGACCTTAATCATTGACTATATCAACATAATGCAATATATCATTATTGACTTAACAATGACTAAATGCTGTATTGCTTGGAGACGGCACAACATTGGAGGATGGACACTTGGCGCCTGTTTTCTCATCATGCAGTCACACGCCTAATATTCCCAGTTCCTCGAGTAATGTAGTTTTATGCTTAGTAATAAAGGTCAACAGTTCCCTGAGGTGATGAGGTGAATTATGTGAAAGACAATGTTAGACCTATTATATCTACACTTAGTAATGCATCAAAGAGATAACATGGATAGGAGAAGAGAGAAATTGAAGTTATTAATTCTTTAATAACTTCAAAGTACAAAAATACTTAGAGCCAATGAAGTACTTTTGGAATGGTATTGATGCTTTTACAAAGGAAACTACATCCAAGACAATCTTCATGGTAAGAATTCATCCTATATTTCCTTACAACATAGAAGGAGACTGCTTGGTTCATCAAGTCTAACACATGTAAAAATCTCATTTACCCACTTATTTTCCCCTCAATCTATTCAACCTACATTCCTATGAACCCCACCTTGGAGAAGCCAATTACCCTACTCATTTGTACGTTTTTTAGGACGTGAGGGGAAATTGGGGTCACAGAAACTGGGGTATGCAATGACAGTAGCAGAAGTCAGGATTGAACTTGCATTGTTGTTGTTTTGAGCTCTAGTAACTGCACATTGTGAAATAGTCAATTTCTATGTAACTGTTATGGAATTCTTTGTTCTAATCCATGAATTGAATCAGCTATTGAGCAAAATATCACTGCATCAAAAATCTGGAACTCCTTTTCAAACAATACCAGACAAATATCTGCACATGGCAGCAAGAGAAGAATGCTGCACGTAGCCCCTTTCTCCCGTTCAATCCCTTTCTGCCTTCCACAGAAACCGCCATCTCCGTAACTCCTTGGTTCACTCATCCCTTCCCGCCCAAACCACCCCTCTCCAGATACTTTCCCCTGCAACATCAGGAGGTGTAACGTCTGTCCCTATACCTCCTCCCCCACCTCCGTCCAGATGACCCAACAGTCCTTCCAGGTGAACCAGAGGTTTGCATACATCTCCTTCAACCTCACCTACTGCATCTGGTGTTCCCGATGTGGCATCCTGTACATCAACGCGACCAAGTGTAGACTCGGCGACCATTCCCCTGAACAGTCTGCCAAGGCCTACTGGATTTTGCATTCCCATACTGACCTTGCTATCCTGAGTTTCCTCCATCAACATAGTGAGGTCACACAAACTTTAGAAACAGCAACTCATATTCTGCTTGAGTAGCTGACAACCCAAATGTATGATCA
Source organism: Amblyraja radiata (assembly GCF_010909765.2). Taxonomy (NCBI): domain Eukaryota; kingdom Metazoa; phylum Chordata; class Chondrichthyes; order Rajiformes; family Rajidae; genus Amblyraja; species Amblyraja radiata. Next base: position 26,058,041 of record NC_045986.1, on the reverse strand, counting down.
ATGAATTCTCCAATTTTAGGTAACTAAAACCCCACCCTCCTCTCCCTTCTTTCCTCACAAACCCTCCATCCTGCTTCCCCCACCCCTTCCCCTATCCCCTACCTGAACTAAAATCGGTATTATTTCTCTTCTACCCCTCCACTTCTACCTACTGGTATATTCCTTCCTCTGTCTTCACAATTCACAACTCTTCAATTATTTTGTCTCACACCTCCTGTCATTTCATTTCTGGCCTTTGTCCAACCACCTGCTATCAATCTATTACCTGTCAGGTTTTGTCCTGTCCCTCCGCTCTTCCAGCTCCCCCCCTCCCCCCCCCCCCCCCCCCCCCCCCCGACCCCCGCAATCCGTCTGAAGAAGTGTTGCAACCCTTTCTCTCTGATATGATGTCTCAGTCAGTTCTCTAAGGTTTGTCATTTGTCACAAGCACTCAGCTGTCTGTGGATTGGAACCTTTTGCAATGTTTCTGCATTTAATCTAATTTTGGAACAGTAAATGTCCAGCTAAAAAAAATGTATTTAAAATACAAACATTCACTGAAGCTAATCCCTTCATCCATCAAGAGCAATATTTCACTGCTAGACAAGCAGTCGTCTGGTTCCCTGGTGATGAAGTTCCTTTGCATTCCAAGCATTGATTAGCACTAAACAAAATCTCAATTTCTTTTGTGTTCAAAATGCAGTTCTTTTCGCACCACAGAGTTCAGGAAAGCCATTAGAACACAATAAACTTTTCTCCGGTTTAATTCTTGGTAAAATGCTTCGCTTTTGGAGGGCTTCTAATGTATAAATTTCCCTCTGTACTTATATCTATAGTTTCCATGGTAATTTGACATCATTACCTAGTGACAACCACCTTTTCACAGTCTCTTTCACCGAAGCAATCCAAACTTGTTGGCAGCTAAAATATACAGGACCAAGAAGGGGAACTGAAAAGGCACAAATAATGAGAGGGGAGAAAGAAATGGGTGACAAACAGATCAATACTCTCAAGTTCTGATTCAACAATGAACATACTGATAAGTTGATGCATTGTTGAAACCATGCAGCTGGCTTAGAGGATGGTTTGATTTTCCTTCTTAATACACTTATTGTAGGTCACATACAAAATACAGCAGCTTGTAGTGTTCTATAAAACATTCCCGAGTTCGGTAAATGCAATGCAAAGCTCATTCAGCAGCTAACAAATACTCTCAGAAAACCATGGGTTAGCCACTGAGAAAAGCAATGGTTCAGTGTATTTACTTCTCGTTGTGCAGTCTCCTCTACATTTTAGAAGACCAAACAAAGTTTAGATTGGCATGTTACAATACACTTGAATGCAGTTTGCAAGATCGCCAATACAGTTGAATTACAGGCGTCTGCTGGCAACGTGGAAAATTATCCAGTGAAGTACTGCTCTAATGCATTTAATTATCAAACAATCAGCTTGCTCTCAATCATCAGTAATGTGATAGAAATTTTTGGTCAACAATGTTATCTTGTGACACTTACCAGTGACTGGCACAGTGGTACAGGCGGCAGAGACCCGGGTTCGATCCTGACCATGGGTGCTGTCTGTGGGAATTTGTATGTTCTCCCTGTGACCACATGGGTTTGCTCTGGGTGCTCCGCTTTCCCCCAGCAGTCCAAAGATGTGCAAGTTTGTAGGTTAATTGGCTTCTGTAAATTGCCCCTAGTGTGTAGGAGAGAACTAGAGTATGGGTGATCATTGATCAGTGTGGACTCGGTTGGATGAAGGGCCTGTTTCCACGCTGTATCTCAAAACTAAGCTAAACTGAGCTAACTCACCAATGTACTGTTTGAGTTTAACAAGGATGACCTGGCTCCAGATTTAATCACTGGCATGGTCTAAACGTGGACCTAAGACTTAAATTCCAGAACCGAGAGAGTGTTTGCCCTTAATTCTAAGGCAGCCTTTGACTGTCAGTGGCACCAAGTTGCTCGGGGAAAACGGAAGTCAATGGGCATCAAAGGTAAAACAGTCCAATGGCTGGAGGAACACATTACAAAGGAAGATGGTTGTGATAGTTACAGGTAAATCACTCCAGTCTCAGCACACCACAATAGGAATTCTTTAGGCTAGCATCCATCTTCAGTTGCTTCATTGATGACTTTCCCTCCCTCCATCATAAGGCCAAAAGTAGGAACACTGATTATCAACTACACAAAAAAGGTGGCTACAAGAGCAGATCAATGCCTGCATGTCCTGCAGCAAGTGACTTGCCTTCTAACACCCTCAGGCCTTTCCACCTTCTCCAGGCACAATTCAGGAGCATGATGGAATACTCAGCACTTGCCTGGATGAGTGCCAGTTTACAAAATGTATTCACTCCTCTAGCTACTCCAACAGCAACTATCAGGTCTCTACCACGGGGATGGACAAGTGCACCAGATGCTTGGGAGCTTCCCTGTTGCCTGCTACTTTAATTCTCTATCACATTCAGATCAGGTCGGAGACTGGGTCTTCACCTTTAAAATTGTATTTAACACGACTAACGGATGAAAGTTTTGTATTTCTGCTGGTTTTGAAGTAATTCTGATATTTTCTTCCCATTCTTTTTGACGTATCTCCTTGACATAAAGCTAATCATTTGTCAAATAATCAGAAATCATTGTACCTGTGGTTTTGGGAATGGAGATGTTGCATTGGTTGGGCAAGCAATGACTTCATGAAAGAGGCATTGTTGAGATCTAATGGAAATTAATCTGTAATTCTCAAGTATATTAGATGTGATTCTTTAGACAAAGTCATTATTTATCAGATGAGAAATGACCATAGATGTAGTGAATAAGTTACCAGACTAACAACCAAAGTTCTATACCATTGATTAAGGACAGATGAGGAAATAGGTTATTAAATAACTCTTGTTTTTAAAAAAAATAATGGATGGATGAAACGACCTGATTGCTGTAAAAAGACCAATGTCTTTCAGGGAAGGAAATCTGCTGTTGTTACCTGGTTTGGCCTATATGTGGCACTTAAGACTCGCCAAAATGATTGATTTTAGGAGCAATTAACAGCAGATAGCAAATTCTGCATTGGCAGCAACATCCACAACCCACGAACAAATAAATTAGAAAATCCCAGGCTCATCAATGTTCATCCAAGAGTACTAATTAGCAAAGATTCATTGTGTAGGAAGAAACTGCAAATGCTGGTTTAAACCGAGGATAGACACAAAAAGCTGGAGTAACTCAGCAGGACAGGCAGCATCTCTGGAGAGAAGGAATGGGTGACGTTTCGGGTCGAGACCTTTCTTCAGACGGAAAGAAAATATGATTGTGAATCTAGAAGATGGTGAGGGCCAATTTCTGTTCCAACCTTCTCAGTTTTAATTAAACATTACAGCAATCAACCAGGTGGAGTTCTGCTAACACAGTTGTGACAGCTGATTTTTTCCTAATGAGAAAGATACTGGCTGCTGCACACGTACACTGCACAGAATGTACTGTGAGCATGTGAACAGTTGTTTGCAGCTGATCAAATATCGTTTCATTATTTGTTTTCATTTTGTCAGCTCATTTTGCAATTTTAGACTGATAAGCTCGTGGTTGGCTGTTGGGCACAATATTACGGCCTAAACCACACGACTAATGATTTAAGCAATGATGAAATACAAACAAACAAAACATTCAAAGTGAGGCACGCTGAGTGAATTTGAAGATGTTGCATAATATTATCTTGCATTCTTTAAAGTAAAATAGATTGAAGGGTCTCATTGTTTAAAATAATTAAGAAAAGTGAACAAAAAATTGATTAAATCATTCAGAACAAGAAGAAATAATTTTAAAATCAGCTGGCTATTCAGCATTGAAATCTCTTGTTACCAAAATTGCATAAAATGGCCACGGGTCGTGATTTAGGGAAAATGCTTCGTTTGAGTCATGAAGCAGGATCTGTGGCTGTTTTCTGTAATTTCCTAATCATGCATATCATTTTTTGCCAATTTAAAACCCTTTTGTTGTGGTCATGGGCCTCAAGCATTACAAACAGTAGACAGGGTTGAAATTCTGAGAGTCATGATCTGATAGAAGGGAGAACATTTTCCAGAGGTAAATGGTCTTCTCCCGGAATCATAGAACGGTAACAGCATTTTCGCCGACGTTCAAGTTAGCCTACGACACAACCGTTGTTGGACAAATTACAGATGGCGATGAGTCAGAGTATAGAAGTGAGATTGATCGATTGACAAAATGGTACCAGCACAACAACCTGGCTCTCAATAAGAGTAAGACCAATGAACTGATTGTGGACTTTGGAAGAGGAAGGATGAGGACCCACAATCCTGTTTATATCAACGGGACGATGTTGAAGAGAGTCAAAACCTTCAAATTCTTGGGCATGCATATTTCCGAAGATCTTTCCTGGACCCAGCACACTGATGCAATTATAAAGAAAGCACATCAAGGCCTCTACTTCCGAGATTTGGTATGTCAGAGAGGATTCTCTTGAACTTCTACAGGTGTACATTAGATAGCATATTGACTGGTTGCATCATGGCCTGGTTTGGCAACTTGAATGCCCAGGAGCAAAGAAGACTGTAAAAAGTTGTGAACACTGCCCAGTCCATTACTGGCTCTGACCTCCCCACCATCAAAGGGATTTACCGGAATTGCTGCCTCAAAAAGGCAGCCAGCATAATCAGAGACGCACACTCACCACCCTGGCCACACACTCATATATATATGAGTGTGTGTGTATTTGTGAGTATATGTATATATACACATACTGAACTTTTTTCTCTCTCTCGTTATTATATTATTTACAGTGTACTATATTTACATATTCTGTTGTGCTGCTGCAAGTAAGAATTTAATTGTTCTAAATGGGACATATGACAATAAAACACTCTTGACGTGTATGGAAGCCATTTTGCTGTTTTGCACTTGACATTGTATTTATTGTAGTATTTATCATTACTGTAGGTATACTGTTTACTCTGTGAGCTTCACGTGAACATGGAATGCAATTGCAGCTTGGTGTATATGACAGTAAACTAATCTGAATCCTTGCAGGATCCCGTGGGATTAAGGAATCCCTAAAGTATCCCTTAATTTTCTGTAGCAGTTGTTGCAGTAGGATCTGTGTCCACAGCAAAGTGTCCAGTGATTGCCAGCCTGCAGCTTGTTTGGCACAAAGGCTCAGGCTGTTCAACTGCTCCTTTTTGTGTAAGTTCTGCTTTTGAATAGAAATCTGTCTGAGTGGAACCTCATCACAATCCCGGACCTTTGATCTATCCATCGCTCTGCTTAGTTTGCATTGCATGTTGTATTCCTTCAGTTGAGGCAATTCTAAATCATTAGATTGTCTGGGACAATGAGAGGGAGGAACATTGCCAGTGTGAAAATGGAGACCACAAATCACAGAGACCCTAAACAGCACACAGCTCACAGGCCTTTTGTGTAAAAAGCTGTGCATTCTGTTTCCCAGCAACATAAAGCGAGCAAAGAAAATCTATTTACAAACATAATTTAACCAAAAGGCTTGAATTGTATTTGCCGCTGAGGTCGAGGAGCAGAGTGGAGGGGTGAGGTAGGAGGGTAAATTTGGTGTGCTATTCATTATAGCAAGCATTTTCTCTCTATTGTGTATCTGTACTTAAACTCAGTAACTGCGTAGAAATCCAAGGAACTGTGAATGAAAAAAACAAATAGTGATTGGACTGGTGCCAGAGATTATTCATTCTAAAGTCCTAACTACACCATCGCTCCAGTTCACTCAACTTGCCCAGTCAGCCCTGACCTGATAGCCCTGAAATAATCATTCATTGTCTCCACAGATAAATTTGGTAGCATACGCAATCCCAAATGTGGAGCTGAGCCGTACAGTTTGGATTACTGCTCAATCTGCGCTGAATTAGTTGAAGAGACAGAGGGATCTAAAATTAATTCTCTATCCTTGCAGAAAGTCAGCACCTTTGGGAGTGGTGGAAACCTGAACTTCAGTGAGAATCAGCACCGTCAACACCTGCCATGAAGAACAATGCTGCATAGGCAAAAACTATTGATAAATAGAAGGCAATTCTGCTACACAATAGTCTAGTGCAAAATAATTGGTGGAGTGTAATGCTTCCAAATAGTATCTGTCGATCTGAAGCATACTTTATCACCTGATTATCATACAACAGGAAGGGACAGAGGTCATGGGACTGATTACTGGTACATTCTGGGTAAATCATTAACCTTTTTTACTGACAGGAATATTTAGGGAAGATATAATTATAAACCATAAATAGTCTGTTCTGTTTGCCATCATTATAAAAATATCTGGCGCTATCTTAACTCTGGAGTTTGATATCTGAAGAAGGTGCTTGCAGCTGGTGCCTTGGCATTTATATCAGTCTTATCAAGATCCCTTTGTAACCAAGTCATGAAAGATGATTTAGTTCTTCAATTTTACACCTTTTATGTTCTCCAAAAATCTTGACTTCTGTTGGGATTTGGAGTTCTGACCAGGCCCTGATGACATCTACCACAGGTTCTTGAAATAAGTAAGAGAGGAGATTGCTTGGGCCTTGACAAAGATCTTTGTATTCTTCCTAGCCACAGGTAAGGTCCCAGAGGAATGCAAAAGATGCAATGTTGTTCCTTTGTTTAAGAAGGGAAATACGGATAATCCAGGAATTTGTAGGAAGGAACTGCAGATGCCGGTTTAAATCGAAGGTAGACACAAAAAGCTGCAGTAACTCAGCGGGACAGGCAGCGTCTCTGGAGAGAAAGAATGGGTGACGTTTCGGGTCAAGTCCCTTCTTCAGAGTCTGACGAAGGTAGACACAAAATGCTGGAGTAACTCAGTGGGACAGGCAGCATCTCTGGAGAGAAGTGACGTTTCAGATCGAGACCCTTCTTCAGACTTCTTCAGAAACATCACCGGCGCTGAACTTTCCATCGGGAGCCTGGGATCTCTCGACGAGATCGCCAGTTGAGCTCCATTCGGCGCGGCCTTGTCGGCTCCGGAAGCCACGGTCTCGAGTAGGGAGGCGGCCGTTCCAGGGTTCCCAGGCCGCTGAGAGGATTCTCCCGACGCCGGAACATCATCACCCGGCGAGGACGGCCTGGAACATCGGGCCTCCGTAGAGGCAACTGTGGAGGCCTCAATAGGCCCGACTATGGGTGGACATTGGGGATGGGACTGGACTCTGTGCCTTCCCCCATAATGGGAACCATTGTGGGGGGATGTTTTTATGTTAAAGCTATTTATTATTGTTATGTTTGTATTCTTTTTTATGTGCTGCATTGGCAAAAGGAATTTCACTACATTTAGGTGTATGTGACAATAAATCAACCTTTGAACCTTTGAACCATTCCTTCTCTCCAGATCTGCTACCTGTCCTGCTGAGTTACTCCAGTATTTTGTGTCTACCTTATATCCAGGAAATTATTGGCCTCATGTCAGTGGTAGGGAAGCTTTTGGAGAGAATTCTTAGGGATAAGATTTACTGGCATTTGAAAGAGCATGGGCTAATTAGGGACAGCAATGGCTTTGTGTGAGGCAGGTCATTCTTTACAAACAAGTGAGTGTTTTGAGGAGGGGGCAAAGGTGATTGATGAGGGTAGGGCAGTGGATGTTGTCTACATGGATCTTAATAAGGCAGTTGACAAGGTCCCTCCTGGTAGGCTGATCCAGAAGAATAAGATGCATGGAATCCATAGTGACTCGGTAGTTAGGATTCAGAACTGGCTTACCCACAGAAAACAGAGGGTAATTGTGGAAGGGTGTTATTCTGGCTGGTGATCTGTGTCCGGTGGTGTTCCACAGGGATTAGTGCAAGAATCTCTATTGTTTATGATATATACATAAATAATTTAGATGAAAATATAAGTGGGTTGGGTAGTAAGTTTGCAGACAACACAGTCCCAAAGACTGTCAAAGGATACAGAAGGATACAGAACAGTTACAGATATAGGTGTAGAAATGACAGGTGGAGTTTAACCTTGGCAAGTGTGAGCTGCGGCATTTTGGCAGGTCGAATGCAAGGAGAACGGTTAAAAGCAGGACTCATTAATGTACAGAGGGATCTCGAGGGGCAAAGTCTGTAGCTCCTGAAAGTAACAATGCATGTAATTGTAATTAATTTATTAGCCAAGTATGTAAAAAGATACAAGGAATTAGATTTGCCATACCGTCATACCAAAAAAGCAACAAGACACACAACTACATAAAAATTAACATAAAGTTCCACCACAGCGCACTGCGATGGAAAGCAATAACGTATTATCTTCTTCCCCCCTTTTCTCCCACGGTCGGGTCAGTCGAACCATCTGCCAGTCGGGATGATCGAAGTTCCTGTGATCAGGGCATTTGGAGCTCCCGAAGTCGGTCCCTAACCAGGGGACACGAGCTCCACAATGTTAAGCCCGCAGGCTCATGTGGTTGGAGCTCCTGTGTATACTATCTACTACATGGGTACCAATCATTTTATTAGTCATAACATACTTATTGCTTATGTTAATCTTATTCAACAACAGATGGTTAATACAAGTCCAACACAATACAAGGGCATCTTGACATTATTCTATCTCACCTCTTAGCGGGACCGCAGCACCGTCCCCCCTCCGAGCCAATCATAAGCCCCCCATTTACTGTAACATATCTACGCTACTAGCGGTAGGGGGCGCGGGTGGTCGACTGTAACACACTGCTAATAGAAACAAGCTTCCTTATCTCCGTCTACTATTTCATGTTTACATTTACCATCCACCCTTCAACACATTCTTAGACAAGAGGTAATACGTCTAATCTTACTTTGCCAATTCCCATGAACCTCTTCTACACCTGGTCAACGAGAGATGCCAATTGTCACATCCAAACACCCTTTCATTACCTTGTTCAATTCCAATCAAAATTATGAAAGAAAGGATATTAATATTTTCTTCCACAAAGGTCAAGGAGGTACTGAGTGTCCTGACGTGAATTAATCTTTGGGGCTTGATAAGATATATCCGAGGACACTGTAGGAAGCTAGAGATGAAATTGCAGGAGCCCTGGCAGAGATTTATGAGTCGTCATTTAATACAGGTGTGGTGCCGGAAGACTGGAAATGTTGTGTCTCTATTCACGAAGGGCTGCAGGGAAAAAGCTGAGAACTACATGCCAGTGAGCTTAACATCAGAGGTCGTAAGGTTACCACAGGATCCAAGGAGGGATAGCTGAGTGGATAGGAAATTGGCTTTGTGGAAGGAAGCAATGGGTGATGGTGGAAGGTTGCTTTTTGGACTGAAGGCCTGTGACTAGTGATATGCCTCAGGGTTTGGTATTGGGCCCTTTGCTGTTTGTCATCTATCTCAATGATTTGGATCAGAACGTACATGGTATGATTAGCAAGTTTGCAGATGACACAAAAGTGGGTGGGATTGTAGACAGTGAGGATAGTTGATAAAAATTGCAGCAGGATCTTGATCGGTTGGGCAGGTGGGCTGAGGAATGGTTGTTGGAATTTAATACAGAGAAATGTGAGGTGTTGCATTTTGGGACAACTAACATGGGTAGAACCTACACTGAATGCTAGGGCTCTTGGGAGTGTTGTAGAGCAGAGGGATCTGGAAGTGCAGTTATATAGTTAATTGACAGTTGCACCACAGGAAGATAGGGTGCTTAAATGGCTTTTGGCAGTCATGTTGCAGTTATATAAGACGTTGGTGAGGCCACTTTTAGAGTATTGTGTTCAGTTCTGGGCACCATGTTATAGAAAATATGTTGTCAAGCTGGAAAGAGTGCAGAAAAGAATTATGGGGATATTGCCAGGACTCGAGGGCCTGAGCTTCCAGCCTTTCTCTCCAACATCCTCTCAGCAACATGAAAGAACAGTAGTTTGCATTGTTCATCTGTTGACAGTAGTAATTGCATTGTTTGATCCAATCCCTATCATGTTAGATGTTAGAAATTCACACCCACATTCCTCCACTGAAAGAGAAAAAAACCGGTCCAAATCAGCTTTATCAGATAATCAGGCTGAATGGGCAATGTCAAGTGTGGCGTTCAGCACCCATCATTTAACATAATATGGATAATTGAGGTGGAAAATACATGCTTACTTTGTGAATGAGTGAATAAAAGTAGAATGAATCAGCTCTGTTGTATCAAGCATGGTCCCAACCTCAGCCCAAGAGCAGTGCCATGGTATATCCACTAAGCGTTAAAAATTAAATCATTTTTCACAAAGTAAATAAAATAAACCAATTCTCGTTGCTATAGACCAAGACTGGTGTATCTCTCCTGTTTCCTCTGGAACTGTCCAATTCCCAATACCAGGTCTCTGGTATCAGCGTGCCCTGTACCATTCTGAACCACTGTATATATAAAACTTATCAAATATTATCCTGGTTTTGGAATACATTGCTCTGGTAACATATCCAAGAAAGCTATTTACTTTCTCGTTGCTATTTGGGAATGATTAGTGATTGTTGGAATCCTGAAAGAGAACATTCTGGCACTTTCTGTTTTTATTACAAACTAGACCAACTGGGACCCGTTGGGTCCCTGTCACACGGGAGGCCTGGTCCCTCAATGCAACCCGTTCCCCAATGCGATATTCCACCACTCACCCGTTCTCCCATATTCCAGCACTCACCCATAGCCCCCAACTGTGCAGAGGCGTATCCTCAGCACTGCCTCCCACTCCCCTTGCTTCGAGGACTTTAAAAAATAATGCGATTGCCCCCTCCCTCTCCTGTTGAGCAAAAAACTTGAAAGTGCTGGAACTTTAGTTTATAAAATCATCCATGGACTAGCCCCACCTCCGTTAAAAGAATTTATAAAGAAGAACATAAATAGGTCGACAAGAGCAGCATCCAGGGGTGATTGTGTTGTCCCGTTTAAGAAAAGTGTATTTGGCCAGACAGTATTTTCCTATAGAGCGTCGCATACCTGGAACGCGATCCCCTGCGTCTTACGGGATCTGCCAACCATCACCACATTTACAAAACAACTCAAAAAATGGTTACTGGAAAATCAAACCTGTATTCATAATCAACCGTAATATAATCATCTGGCAGTCTTTTATTGTTACTTTTTAACTTTATTGTCTGTTTTGTTATGTTATGTTTTTTGTTTGTCTTTTGTTTTGTTTTGATTCTTTTCTTATGGATTGAATGATGTGTTAACCTGGTTTACCAGAGGGACTACAGATGGAAATTAGCCTATAGCTATAATCTTGCGTATTGCATGCAAATGTTTATAAATATGCAGTCCTTAATAAAAACATCTTAAAAAAAAAAAAAAATAATAATAAAAAAAGGACTGAGTGTTGCTTGATTGCAACTTTATTACAAGCTGGGCCAGCAAGGATTTAGCTGTTAAATTCTTCTTAAACTTGAATTTTTAAACTTAAAAATTATGAATAACTTGTGAAATATAAGATCAATCTGAATGAAACTTTATAGGAACGATCTGGGGACAAAGGTAAGTAAGGTGGTGCCGAACTTTTAGTGCTAGAGTGTACCGTTTTGGCGTAGGTCCGTTATCACATACATATAGATAGATACAAGATGAGACTTTTAGTGATATAATACAAGTGGGACCCGTTGGGCCCCGTTCCCCCCAACGCAATAATCCACCACTCCACCCGGGGCTGGCATCGGAGGAAAGTTCTGTAATCTTTTGTGTAAAACTTTGTGGGGCGGTGTCTGCTTTCCACGGAGCCAATTAATGGACTCGACTTTGGTCCCTGGAACCAATCAATTCTTCCCACGTGGGGGGGGAATCTATGCAAATGAGATCCCATTGTGATTGGACTGTGAGATGCACTTGTGACATCATAGTTGCAATTGCCAGAAAACTCTCACAGCACAGTCACAGTTCAAAGTGGGCTCTTTTAAACGTTTAAATGTCAATAAAAAGAAATATAACATCAATCTGAACTAAACTTTATACAAACGACCACGAGACAAAGGTGAGTAAGGTGGTGCAAAAATGTTTGCGCTATTGTGTACCGTTTTGGCATAGTCCCTTGAGCTCACTCACACGCACGCACGCAGACAAACAGACGTCCAAACAAGACGAGACATTTAGTAATATATTAGTCCAAGTGGGACCCGTTGGGCCCTGTTCCCCCAACGCAATAATCCACCACTCACCCATTCCCCCAATGCTATATTCCACCACTCACCCATAGCCCACACGGGAGGCCTGGTCTCCCAACGCAACCCGTCGTCGCTCCCTGGAGCCAATCAATCCTTGCCACATGGGGGGGGGAAATGTCACTCTCTCCTTACTCCCCATGAAGCTGCTGTCACCTCTCCCTCACCTCTCCCCTTTCGCACTCCCCCACTATAGACGATGTTTAACTAACATTTCTTCACCTTCCCAGCACCCATTCTGTCAACTCTCGTAGTGTCTGTATTGGCAGCAGAGTTCACGTTGTGATGTCATTGTCGGGTTTCGGAATCTTCACGGCAGCTTGTGTAAATGAGATCCCATTGTGATTGGACAACTGTGCGGTGCCATTGTGACATCATCGTCTCTCACTCCCAGGCAGATATTATTTTCAAAGTTGGCTTTTTTAAACCTTTAAATATCAATAACGTGAAATATAACATCAAACGTGAAGAAACTTGATACGAACGACCACGGGAAAAAGCTGAGTAAGATTCTGCAAAAAAAAAAATTGCGTGTACCGTTTTGGTGTAGCTCTTGATACCACAGACAGACAGACAGACAGACAGACAGACAGAGAGACAGACAGAGAGACAGACAGAGAGACAAACAAGTCGAGACTTTTGATAGTATACTAGGCTAAGTGGGACCCGTTGGGTCCCTGTCACATGGTAGGCCTGGTCCGCCAATGCAACCTGTTCCCCAATGCAATATTCCACCACTTACCTGCTCCCCCAATGCAACCCGTTCCCCAAACACCATATTCCACCACTCACGCCTATCCCCCTCCCATCAAATCCACCCCTCCCTGTCGCCCTCTTCCTCTGCTCCCCCCTGTATCCCACCTTGCCCATCACCCCGGACCCCTTCTACCCAGTGGGTACCCAGTGGGTAGACGCTGACCCCCCCATCTCCCGCTACCACCCCAGCTCCCTCCCATCACTCCCATTCCCTGCCCCAGGACCTACCCAGGTCGTAGAGCAGTGCCAGGGCCTAGAACTCGGCCTGGTTCTCGTACTCGACCCGGCCCTGGCTGTAGGCGGCCGAAGCACTCACGGACCAGGGCCTCGAGGGAGCCGGGCTCGCTGAACCAGGGGTGGGGTGAGGGTGGTGGGCGGCCGAGCAAGAGCTGCCCACAGAGCAGGAAGCGGAGGCTGTGCTGCAGGATGGCGGCGGCCGGGCGGCCCCCGAGTCGCTGGTACACCTTGACCCAAGCCCCGGGCTTGGGCACGACTCCAGCCCTCAGCTTGGCCGCCGCCTGGGCTCCAGTCCAGGCCCTGACTTCATCTCCCGGCTCATCTCTGACTCCGGACCCTTGGTTCCAGCCCAGGCCCAGTCCCCAGACTCGGCCCCCTGCACCACCCTCCCCACCAGATATTGTGCGGCGTTGGTGCCACTCCTTCACCATGGCGACCTCCGGCCGATTGAAAGCGGACGTGGCCAATCAGTGTGGCGATGGCGCCTGGAAGGGGTGTCTTTTACGATTTTCAAACATGAATAACTTTTACAATATACAATAGATCGGAATGAAACTTGTTGCACTCGCAGCACAGGAGAATGGTGAGTACGCTGGCAAAAAATCATAGCGCTATCGCGTACAGTTTTTGCGCAAATAGAAAAAACACGCAAACCGGAAGAGCACAAGATCAGAGTTTTAGTTATGTACAGATAGATAAATAGATTTCCAGTACTATACTCACAATTATTCTATCACATATTTTTGTGTTGGCTGCAGGATTTCCTAAATTAGCACTGTTTATAAAGATACTTCCAGCAATTTTATGTTTCATTTTATAAAAATTTGGTTGTGGGCTGGTTTACTTGAGGCTATCCAACCCGGCGTGCACAATCAAATAAGATCAAATAGAACAAGTTGTCCTACAACTTTAGGCTGTGCACGCCATACGCAAGAAGAATAAGAAGAAACTAAACACCCAAATTACAACATCTTCATCGGAAATCCTGCCCCAAGACTGCTCATACTGCAAGAGAAGATTCTGGGAAGGCTCCAGCAGTTTGAATCTGTCTAACAACAGCACGTTGCCTGGTTCAAACAGTGGAAAGAGCATAGAAAAATCCAAACAAACCACTTTCTTGATCTGTCGAGAGATAATCTCTATCGCTGCTTCACCTCTGTGATTCTTCCTGTTCTCCGATTCTACGACCAGGTTTTAACCCAGCATTCATTGTTCTTTATCTCTACATCATCATCTGTATCTCTTGTTTCCCTTATTCCTAACTAGTCTGAAGAAGGGTCACCCATTCCTTCTCTCCAGAAAAGCTGCCTGAACCCCTGAGTTACTCCAGCTCTTTGTGTCTATCTTCGGTTTAAACCAGCATCTGCAGTTATTAACATCTTGGTTGGTTCAGAAACATTTTACAAGTGATGCATTTTCACTTATTCTTTTGGCGTTAATGCAACTATTAAAGTTATTCAGAGTCATACAAGGAGACCCACTGCTTTAGCTCCTCTTTTCAACCAGCGAAAAGATCTGAGGACACAAATGAAACAGGGCTTTTGGATAGCCTGAGTCCACCTGCATTAGGAAGGGCAGATTCCGGCAGAATCCCCAATCTTAATTGGTAGGTTAGTGCTCAAAAATAGCTTTGTTCATTTGTGATGAAATCCACAATAGAGCACCCTGAGCATTAAATCTGTCAGCTCCCACATGACAAATAAAATAACAGAGAAAATTTTAAATGGAGAGAATGGGGCAGTGTTTTTAACTGCCCTTTAAATTGCCTAGCTCCTTTAAGAGAAATTGGGAAGTGGTACGTGTGGAGTGTCTGTACTTGCTGTAAACCACAACCACTGACAAAATGCTTGAGTTGGACCTGAGGGCGTGCTCTGGAAATAAAGTTTATCAGGGTGGGACTCATTGCCCCCAGACTAAATCACCAGGCAACAGAGAGCCGGTGAGTCAGGCGTAATAAACTCTGACATGCAGGAAATGAGGTCATGCGTTGGAATGTGCCTCTGGCACTCTGTGTGGAGGCAGTTTTATTTTTAATCCCAATGCAGTCTTTATCACTCACAGAGTACTCACCAGTCTACCTTTCAGCCTTTCCCATTAGTCTATTAAAACCAGCCCACATTTCCGAGATTCCAGTAACCAAGCCTATTTTGGATTTTTTAGAATCGTCTCCTAAAGTTCCTTCGAGGAACAGTAGCTCAAATTATTCTTCATCTCTGAACCATATTTCACTTTGGATATTGTTCCAAGTGCCACGGCTGATTCGAATATCATAGAAATATACTCTGCCCACATTCCTTCCTTTGTTTTTTAAAAACCCCATCCAATTTAGTTTTATTTCACATTTTAATTTATACTTTATGTGTGAAATTATTTTTCAGAATTTTCAAAATGTAATCTACTGGGAAGTCAATCCTGGAAGAGCTAATGTCCATATGACAGAAGTGACAACTCTCCAGGTACAGGTTAATTGTGGTTAGTTGTGTAGCCTGTCTGTATGCGTTTCTTAACAGTGAATTCCACACACAGTTTAATAAGTTAGAGTGTTATAAAGTATTGCAATATTTATCGAACATAGACACAAAAAGCTGGAGTAGCTCAGCAGGACAGGCAGCATCTCTGGACAGAAGGAATGAGTGACGTTTCGGGTTGAGACCCTTCTTCAGACAGGTTAACGATAAGGGAAATGAGAGACATAGACGATGATGTGGAGAGGTAAAGAACAATGAATATGAGACGCTGTTCCTCCAATTTGCGTTTAGCCTCACTCTGACAATGGAGGAGACCGGGGACAGAAAGGTCTGTGTAGGAATGGGAATGAGAATTAAATTAAGCAACCGGGAGATTAGGTAGGTTCAGATGGGCTGAGCGAATTTAGTGCAAGATCAGTTGGAATTAAGTGGGGAGAATCCCAGTCACTAGTTAGAGGTCTAAAGATCCACAGAAGATGCCATGTCCTTGGCCCTAAACTAATCTCTGACACACCTTGACACCAAGGATTCCGACACTAGGCTCCTATTTATCAGCTCTGCCTTCAACACCATAATCCCATCCAAACTCACCTCCAAAGTCCAGGATCTAGGAATCAGCACCCCTCCCTGCCAAAGGATCCTTGACGTTCTGACTCACAGATCACAATCAGTGAGGATAGGTGACATCACATCCCCTACAATAATTCTCAACACTGGTGCCCCACAAGGATGCGCTCTCAGCCCCCTACTATACTTCATATTCACTCATGATTGTGTGGCAAAATTCAGCTCTAACTCCGTCTATAAATTTGCAGATGACACTACTGTGGGTGGGCCAGATCATGAACAATGAGGAGATAGAGGAAGAGGATAGAGAACGTAGTGACATGATGTCAGGACAATAACCTCTCGCTCAACGTCAGCAAGGCAAAGGAGTTAGTTATTGACTTCAGGAGGCATGGTGCAGTACATGCCCAAATCTGCATCAATGGTGCCAAATTGGAAATGGTTGATAAACTAAGTTATTTCGCATTAATATTATCAACAAGCTGTCATGGACCAACCATATTGATGTGATATCTAAGAAGGCACAGCAATACCTCTACTTCCTTTGGAGACAGAAGCAATTCGGCAGATGCATCATAGGGAGCATACATTTGGGTTGCATCACAACTTGGTTTGCAAACAGTTCTGCTCAAGACTGTAAGAAACTGCAGAGAGTTGCAGATGTAATAATAATAATAATGGATGGGATTTATATAGCGCCTTTCTAATACTCAAGGCGCTTTACATCGCATTATTCATTCACTCCTCAGTCACACTCGGTGGTGGTAAGCTACTTCTGTAGCCACAGCTGCCCTGGGGCAGACTGACGGAAGCGTGGCTGCCAATCTGCGCCTACGGCCCCTCCGACCACCACCAATCACTCACACACATTCACACACAGGCAAAGGTGGGTGAAGTGTCTTGCCCAAGGACACAACGACAGTATGCACTCCAAGCGGGATTCGAACCGGCTACCTTCCGGTTGCCAGCCGAACACTTAGCCCATTGTGCCATCTGTCGTCCCACTTAGCCCAGTCCATCATATAGAACAGGCTCCCCACCACTGAATCCATCTATACTTCATGCAGCCTTGGAAAAGCAGCCAACATAATCAAAGATTTGTCCCACCCTTTGTCCCATTCCTTCTTCTCCCTGCTCCAATCTGATAGAAAGTACAGAAGCTTGAAAGTGCACACCTCCAGACTCAGGAACAGCTTCTTCCCATTTGTGATCAGACTTCTGAACTGTTCATCAATAAGCTAGGGTACTGTCTGATTCGCCTCTACCCCATTACATACATTGGATTTTGTCTATGGAATTGATGCACTACAATATTGAGAACTATATTCTGCACTCTGTATCTTCCCCTTTGCTCTATCTACTGTACTTGAGTTGGACTTGATAGCATTTATGTATAGTATTATCTGATCTAATTGGATAGCATGCAAACAAAGCTTTTCACTGTAGCTTGGTATATATAGGGTCTAACAATGAACAAAAGTAATCAATAAGCAGCATATAGAGAATGGAAGTAAAAACCTAGAACCATCAGACCAATAGCTCTATGTGGGTATTGGAAAACTGGGAGTAATGAGCAAAGGTGGGCAGATTATTTTTCCACGTACATCTATCATAGACATTGTGATTGTCCCATGTGCAGCACAAATACACCTTCTTCAAATTCAGCATTATACCAGTGAGTGTCAAACACCTTCAGGGAGCAGATGTCCTGAATCTCAGCGAGAGTTAGCTTCTTCGGGAGAGGAGGTGACAGAACTAGAATCCGGGTCAGTACCTTCATGAGAAGCGTGGTCCTGAACCCCAGTGTGAGTCAGTACCTTCATGAGAGGAGAGGGGAGAAAACAGGGAAAATTCTGTCTGAACTGGAAAATATTTTACTCATGTTGGGACATTAAATAATGTTGTGGTTTGTGGATTTACCTGGGATCCTCACCAACCTGCTCCCCTGCCTTTGCAGTTCTCCACCCTGCAGTTCTGAGGAGTGCTCCGTTCAGAAGCAATATTGACTGCTATGTGGTTTCTTTTCCATCTGAATCAAATTCCAGATATAAAATTAGATTCCCTGGAACATGTCTTCACACTCACGGTGCGAACTAAAGAATTAACTGTATGTTTCTATGTCATGCCTGCAGATACAAAATTACAGTTATTCAATCTTATGGAATGGTTGTTACAAAAAGGATTTAACGCAGGAATATTATTATTCCAGGAAAAGATTACCCACAGGAATCAACTGACACAACACTAACCCTAAAATGAACTTGGAATCCGCTTGCATGCCTGCCACTGTATCTTAGTCATAATCATTCAGCCACACAGGAAGTTTAGACTATCTTGCAGTATTGGCTCACATTGAACTAGTTCAACTTTCTTTACAGAGTTTCTGCTTCTCTAAATTGTTATCCCAAAAAAACGGAAATGAAGGGAATCATCACAGAGAGGAAATGTTAAGGATAATATGTGTTCGCAGGACGAGGAGATGTAAATAAAACTAGTGAAGAATTGCTCAGAAATAGCAGGATACATGACAGAGGCTAAATATGACGGTCTGAAATTGATTTGGAATATTCCTGCATAAATGTATGCAGTATTTAGAATAAGATAGATAGCGTGAAGGCACATGTCTTCATGGGTCTATGATGTGGTAGAAGCTCTTCATATGAGAGACAAGCAACTACAGATGCTGGAATCCAGAACAGAAAATAAACTCCACAGCATCTGTGGAGGCAATAAGATTGTGTTCCAACAGTTAATGTTTTAATCTTTTGATTTTCCTGGATTCCAACAAAGACACCATCTCAGCCTTGGATAAACTTGCTACCAAGCATCCACACCCCCGAGGGTGGAGAATTCTGAAGACTCTCAATCCTCTGAATGAAAGGAATCCACCTGTCCTGCATCACTTCACCAGTGGCTAAGATGGTGCCGACATATCTCTAAAGGAGGAGACAGTTTTTAAAGTAAATTCAGTAAAAATAAATAAATAATGAATTAGATGTTCTCAATATATCACAAAATCACCCGGATTCGAGGCATTCCATTCTAGATTACTGAAGGAATTTGAAAGGAAATTACAGAGATTCTGTCCACATTATGCAATGCTCCTTATTTGCCAGGAATAAGGTAGAGGTATTTAATTATTACACATTTAAAAACACTTAGTGAATCAGCCTAACATCAGAAATGGGATAACAGTAATAAAAATCCCAAACAATATTAAATGGTATTTAGAAGAGTTTGGCGAATATGATCATAAGAAATAGATGCAGGAGAATCCATTCAAACGTGTTTGATCTTTCAACCAAATTATAGCTGGTCTTCCACCTCAACACTGATTTCCTGACTCATACCCATATCCTTTATTCAATATTCAGAAATCCATCTATCGATCTTGGTTTTGAATGCAATCAATGATTGAGCCACCACAGTTTTCTCAGATACATATTACAAGGAATCACCATAATTTCAATGAAAACACTTCCTCATTTCAATCCCAAATGACCAGCCGTTTATTTGACACTGTGACCCTTAGTTTTGACATTTTCAGCCAAAGAAACAACCAACCCATATCCACTCTTTCGAGGTTCAGTGCAGTCACCTTTAATTCTTTTAAACACCGTAGAATAGAGAGTACTCGATTGCTTCTTATACAGAAAGACCTGCCAGTCTGGCGAATCTTCAGTGTTGTTCCTTTACAGGGTGTATATCCTTTTTTAGGTAAGGAATCCAAAATTGTACACAATTTTCCAGGTTCAGGATTCTAGATTCAAGATTCAAGAGAGTTTATTGTCATAGGACAATGAAATTCTTGCATTGCTTCAGCACAACAGAACATAGTCAGCATGACTACACAACAGATGTGTGTGCATATACCATTATATAAATAAAATCATAATATAAATAATAGGTGTGGTTATTTCAAGAAACTTTATCTTAACGTAGTAAGACATCATTACTTGTATTCAAGTCTTTTAGCACGAAAAGGTTGACAAACTATTTTTCATCCTAATCCAACATACTACACCCATTTGTTGATTTTTTAGTGACTTATGTATGTGGATAGCCAGATTCCTTAGAACATCAACATTTCCTAATATTTTATCATTTAAATAATAGTCAGCTTTTTCTAGTAAGGTAGATAACCTCATATTTTTTACATATTGTATTCCATCTGGTTGCCCACTCCTTCAGCTACTCAATGCAGTAAAATTCTGATAATCCAGCATGTTAGGGTTTTCAGTAATATTGGACTGTTGGATATTACTCCTAATACCGGATCAATGAATGTTTTTTGACATTTTCTTTTCTTTTTTTCAGGAGTGTGGGCATGAGAGCTGATATGAAAAAGCATTTCTTTGTTGTTTTAATCTGGTATTTACTGCTCAGAAGAGTGGTGAAAGAGATTTGACAGTCACTTTCAAAACATAATTCAATATAATTGAAGGGAAACAGCATGCTGTGCAGTGGGGCAACTTGGCCAGTTCACGCGAATGCTAAATTTCCCAAATGACCTTCAGATTGTATAATCCCATGATTCCATGAGTATGCATGCATTGGGAAATGGGTCGTATTGCAAAGACTACAAATAATTCTATTGTAATGTAAATTTTGCCTTTGTAAGGCAATGTGCACACAACCTTACATTATTTATAGAACAAAGCTATTTTTTAATCCTTGGACAAATGCCTGAAAGTTTCAGATTTCTGAAAACATTATCATTCCCTGATGCTCAGAGTGAAGCCAATAAAGGTTTAAGCTTCCTCTGTGTGAACGCCCTCTGTGGATATTGATGCAGCATCAGGATTTAACTGAATATTAATACTTAGATACTTAGAAGAGAGGGACATGAGGATATACTGTAGGTCATTAGGGATGAGGATATGGAGATGTGAGCCGGCATCGGTAGTGGGGAAGATGCTTGAGTCGATTATTAAAGATGTAATAACAGCACATTTGGAAAGCAGTGACAGGATAGGTCAAAGTCAGCATGGATTTATGAAGGGGAAAGAAAGATTATGCCTGTGCAAGGTGCTCAGTAAGTTTCTGTTCTGGACGATTAAATCTCAGGATGGGAATTGTTGCAATTTACATCCATAAACAAGTAAAACTATTGCAACAGGACCAGTTTTAGGTGACAAAATGAGATGCCTTGGGGGCAGCTGAAAAGCATCCAGTTTAAAATTGCCCAAGGGATTGTTTGCAGGCCTGTTCAATGGCTGCTTCAAACATTCTGTAGGGTTTACTTTGAATCTCCAGAGCATACAAAGATATTAACATATGAATTAGGAGCAGGAGTTGACCACTCGGCCCTCAAGGCTGCTCCACCACTTCATAATATCGTGGCTGATATGATATAACTCCTCATTTCAATACTCAGTTTCCATCACCTTTCGAGGAAGAGAGTTCCAAAGATTCATAATCCTTTGAAAGAAAAAAAAATCACCTCATGTCTTCACTAAATGGATGACTTCTTATGTTTTATCAGGAATCTCTAAGGGGGGAATATGCTTTTCACATCCACCTATCAAGACCCCTCAGGACGATTTACATTTTATCAAATCCTCGCTCTCTTTCTTGCTAGTGAACTCAAAAGGATACCCGCCAGATGCAGTGACATCACAATTATGATAGTGAGATTGCTGAAAGGTCTGTGAGGTCTGGCAATGATGTAATTTTCTTTTTAATTTCGACTGAGGGTAGGAATGGGATGTTTGGGCAGTTGAATGCATGGCTGCGGAGCTGGTGCAGTAGTCAGGGATTCCGGTTCTGGACCATTTGGAAAAATAGGTGCGTCCAGTGGGGGTGGGGGTACAGAGGAGATTCGGGGACAGGAAAGGGGGAGGGAAGAAGCCCCATGCACCTCTCCTAACCTCATCAACTGCATTATGTGTTTCAGATTTGGCCTCCTATACATAGGGGAGACCAAGTGTACACTCTGCGACTGTTCACCCAATGCCAGGGCCAACTGGATCTCCTGGTTTCTAATCATTTCAATACTTCTTCCCAGTACCATAAAGGAATTTCTGTCCTGAGTCTCCTCCATTGCCAGAGTGAAGCCACATGCAAACTGGAAGAACAGCACCTCATATTCTTACAGTCCAACGCCATGAGCTTTGATTTCTCCAATTTTAGGTAACTACAAACCCCCCTCCCCCCCCCCCCCCCCCCCCCCCCCCCCCACACACACACACACACACACTTTTATTCTCCTCCTCACCTCTGTATCCAGCTATTACTTGCCTGGCCTTGCCTTGTCCCTCCTCTCTTCAGGTTTTCTCCCCCCTCCCCTCCACCACAATCTGAGAAAGGGTCCAGACCAAACCGTCACATATCCATGTTATCCAGAGATGCTATATGACCCGATGAGGTACTCCAGAACTTTGTGTGTTTTTATACATTAACTGTTTTACATGGTCCCACTTTAACAGTTGGCTGCAAACTGAGCCAAAGAGCCATTCCTGCGTATCACATAACCCACGTAACATACCTTTATAATAAAAAAATAGCTTGTATAAAAAAGTCAATTCCTGACCTGGCCCTCACAAGGATAAATGGGAGCTTGGTCTCATAAACCCTTTAAACATTAAACCTGTATTACATAGCACCCAACTGCTTAAAGCATTTCTTAATACATTTAATGCATGATTTAGTGTTGTTAAAGCTATAATTTATTCCTCAAAATCACAGTGGAGAATTTCTGCCAATCAAGCCAGTATGATGTGGTTAATTGAATTCTACACGTCCATCCCAATGACACATCAACAGGAAAATATACTTTTAATGTAAATGTGCAAGAACTTTGATATGACAAAATATAAGAATACAGCTTTAATACTTTGGAGAAATTGCAGATGCTGGAATCCTGAGCAAAAAATAAAAGTCTGGAGGAACTCCAGTGGTTCAGACAGCATCTGTGGAGGGAATTTTGAATAGACACATGGCTATTTTGGGCTGGGACCCTTCTTCAGACTGATTATGTAAGGGTAAAAGCTAGAAAAGAGAAGTTGAGGTGTGGCAAAGCTTGGCAAGTGATTAAGATATTTTTCAAACTGTTCAAAGGTGGATTATAATGAATCAATGCAACTAGAGATGTTATTAAAGAATAACCTGATAGCAATACTTATGAAAAGTCTTCTTTGTAAGAAAATATTTAATTTCACTATCTGAAAATATACTAGCACTTCAGTGTCACCTTTCACTGAGATAAAAGATCGTATTTTCTGATATAGAGGTGCAATATCTCCAATTTTGCAACCACTGACAAAGCCCACAATTTTGATCACCGGCAGATTTCACAGAGATTTTTGTAAGGAAGATAGAAAATCTACCTATCTGGAAAAGTTTGTTTTGCTGAAAGGAAGGATACAAAACTGACCAATAGAGAGTTGATGAATGATTCTCTCTCTGGTGCTTTTTGCCTTATTCTCTGCAGTGAGCTAAACATTTCGAAACAGATGTCTCATCTTCTGTTCTAAAATACAAGATCAATTATTTTAGGGGGGCATTATTTAAAATTGGACAATTGAATGTCATAACATGGGTTTTGAGATACCCGTGGAATACGAGGCTCAGTTCTAGTTTACAACCTCAATCTGGCAATTGAGGGCGCAAATGTCAGAAATCTTAATTTAATTCAATCTCTTTAAATTAAAAACATAATGAACAAAGCTTTTGTTCTTTAGGAGGCCTGGGTCATTCCTCATTAAATTTACTGTATTGTGAGAAGTTTGATAAGGCTACTTACTCTTAATCTTTAATTGATACTGAGCTAGTTTCTGAGTTTTTCAAAGATTCTAGGCAACACAGTCATTCACTGCAATTTTTGATTTATTTGCAAAGTTCCATCAGTGTCAGAAAGTGAAACTTGAAATAGAAGCGAACTCTCCGTTGCACAGATAAAAATGGTGGCAACACACAACCCACAACCCACAAAGGAACAATGCATTACTTGCATTGTCACATTTCCTTATGCCACTGTGTGGAAACAGAATCCAGGTCTCCAGGTCATGCCTTATATTCTGCCCACGAATACGGGGCACACCAGTGCTGAATGCACAGGTTTAACATTTAAAGTAAGAAAGTTCAAGTCTCCATGATCATTTGTTGATTTGTTACATGGATGGAAAAGCAGATGCACTGGATAACATTGCTGTCCATTGGATGACAATATAAAAATCCATGCAGATATCGTGAAAACATTTTGTATATTTAAGATGCTGCTCCCTTTTTTTAAACTAGCTATAAATTTTGTCTAGAAACTAATTTTCAGAGTCCTCTTGATTCCCTCACAGTTATGATGCTGAATCTACTTTTGAATTGTTTGGTTCCAGATTCAAATTCAAAGAGGTTATTGTTTCTTTCTTGATTTGGTTACATTTGATACTTTGCTTTCTAAAGTTTGCATTGGACCGGATCCAACTCAGATACAAAGTAATGATCGAGTGCTTTATCATTCACCTGCTTATCACCTTCCGGCAGCTGTCTCCGCATTCACCCACCACTCCCTCACCTGACTCCATCTGCCTCCTATTTTGTTTTCTTTTGTTCTCTTTATTTTCTTTAACATACCTCCATCCATCGTCCACTTCCTCTGCCTCCCAAACTCACCCCACTCTTCCCTTGCCTGTCATCCTTCACCCCTCTTTGGTCCAGCAATCACCTCTCGCTTCTGTATCACCATGCCCCCTCTATTTATCGTGGCGATCTTCTCTTTCCACTCAATGTAAGGTATTTGACCTGAAACATTCCTCCGCCTGATTGTTTGTTGCTCCAGATTCCAGCATTTCAAACTCTTGTGTCTCTGCTTTACCATTCAGATTCAATTCTTCTCTCTCAGGGGTCATTTGATCCATACAAGCATTCAGAGTTTTTTTTACCAATTGCAAGCAAAATACCTCTTGGGTGTGCAAGAAACTATGACAGTTTTTAATCTTCCACTGTGTAAGTCCAATTTGCCATGTAGGCTAAGAACACAAAAATACTTGTTTTGCTTGAAACTGCATTGGTTTATGATTAATGATATTTTTGTTTCAGCTACAGTACATCTACCTGACTTTGGAAGTCAAATTTGGTTGAATAAGTCTGACTGTCTTCCCAATCCTGGTCCCACCCCCCACCTACATTCCTTCCTCTAGCTTCACAATTCACAACTCCAATCCTTTTGTCTCAAACTTTCTGCCTTTACATTTGACCAGCCCCTCCACTCTTACAGCTCTCCCCCCCCCCCCCCCCCCGTATGATCAGTCTGAAGAAGGGTCTAGACCAAAACATCACATATTCATGTTCTCCAGTAATGCTGCCTAATCCACAGAGTCACTCCAGCACTCTGTGTCTTTATTTGTAAACCAGCATCTGCTGTTCCCTATATCGATATATACATCGTAGTGTTCTTGCTGGAGTGGGTGGAGTTGTCCTTGATGTGTTGGAGGGCGTTTTGATACTGTAAAGCTTGATTGGTTTATTGACGCAAAAGAAAAACACATGTCCCACGTTACAACAGCAGGAGATTGGTCAATACTGATCCACAAATGCCTGATAACTTTTATACAGTTCAAGGATCAGAAGTGCAAATTTACTCTATGCAAATAGACGCAATTCTAATAAACCCACCAAGGACATACATGTTTAGCTCCAGTTCAACAAACTGTTGGGTGATGTGGATTTCTTGGAACTTCAACAGGTGAAGCCAAGCAAAGGTTTCCACTCCCAATGGTCACAGGCTACCAAAGTTGATCTAAGATTCCATTTAGCAAATATTTGTTTGGACTCCCTTGCCTAGTGTTTGCACAGGAGACAATCCACAGTGTTCATCACCACGTGAAATGTATTTAATGCTGTAGCTCAGAAATTGACACTGTTCTTTGCAGTGTTATATTAATCTATCACATGTGACAGTCCTCAGCAAAATGTCTTGCCGAATCAAACATACCAGTCACTGCAGGTAGAGATGAAAACATTGCTAGAAGGTTCTGTGTTTATATATGACTCTATCACATCTTTCAGAAATATTTATCAATTAAACACTTTTTTCTGTACATTTTCTCAAACCTATCCTGGGAGCAGTTGGTAGAACAGCATAGGAGTTTGATGGAATGTTGTACAGGGAGCTTTACTCCATTTCCAATCCATGCTGTATTTACCCTGGAAGTATTTAATGGGACAGCCAAGAGGCATCCAACACTAGCCATACCCACTTTGGGAATGTTTGATGGGATGATATACAAGCATACGAAACAGAGCAGGAGAAGGGACTCAGTCTCTTGAGTCTGCTTGCCATTCCATAAGCTGACCTTCCATGGCTGACCTGACTGATGGCAAAGAGAGATTAAATATAACCCATGGTCTACTTACCCCTATATTTTATCCCATTTGTCTTACATCTTTTTGTGTTAACACTGCTGCATTATCCTTGTATTCCTTAATATTCCTTAATGCTTTACACTCCAATGCTCTATATGCTAACCCCGTAAAGCGTAAACAAAACAACAAATGCTGAAAATAAGTCAGAGAATCAATGTTAATATTTAATTAAAACTGTAAATCCTAAATGGTATAATTAGAACTGTATACCTTGACTCATTGGGGCAAATTGATATCCCCTTAAAAAAAAGAAACAAAATGCTGGAGTAAGTCAGTGGGTCAAGAAGAATCTCTTGAGAACATGGATAAGTGAGGTTTTGGGTTGGGACCCTTCTTCAGACTGATTGTGGTGGTGGGGGGAGGGGGAGGAGCAGGTGACAGCTGGAAGAGATGAAGGGCAGGACAAAGCCTGGCAAGAGATATGTGGATACCAGTGTGGGGAGTTTTTGATAGAGATGGTTGGACAAAGGCCAAAGATGAAAAGACAAAAGGTGTGAGATAAGGATAGAATAGGCATGAATTGTGAAGCCAGAGGATGGAATATAAGTGGAGAGGGAGAGGGAGAGGGAAGGGGAGAAATGGGTGTGAGTTCAGGTGAGACATAGGGAGGGGGCGGGGGAAGAAGAAGGGGGTTTGTTTTTAAGTTAGTCACCTTTGTGTCTTGTTTTGTAAACCAACATCCTTGTTTCTACTCTTCCAACACTGCTCGGGTTTCAGAGGCAGAACATTGAAAGGGGAGGATTGGGTCCAGGGAGTATAATGTTTCTGGGCCATTCTTTGGAAAATGAACCAAAATGTCACACACGTTACCAAACGGCATCACATAAAGCAATACATTAAAAAATTATTGTAAGAGATTAATCTTATTGCTATTTTCCTACCTACAGAACTATAATGCATGTCTGCAAAATATATGAACATTCTAGCTTTTAAAAATTCACAAGATTCACACGTAAGATAAAACTTATGAAAAAAATGATTCCGTGTGAGGTCACACACGTGACCAGTCATATTTGACCTCTGACCCTAAACAAACATTGTCAGCATAACATAAATATTTAACTTGATAACCTTTGAAAGAAATATGAATCATATGTACAGTACAACACAATATACCTGTAATGCTTTCAGAATTAGAAGAGATGTATTCCACAATTGTTCACATTTTTTTGGTCACACACGTGACTAAGAATGGGCCTTCTGTCCATTCACAGAATGCTAGCATTTACACTCTCAGTGGTGTTACTTCACCAGTGCCACTGCAATCAGCAAGCAGTCCCGACTCTCACTGTCCATGCCAAGGTGGTGTAGACTGAAGCCGGGCTTCCTCAGCTTGATGCCACTGCAAGACCACCAAAGCTGCACTGAACTTAGCAGCCTTTCAAAAATCTTGCAGCCACTGAGGAAGGAACACTGAACTAGTGAAGGAAGGCAGGCACAAAGGAATGCCTTAGTGGTTTGTCGAAGTCTGCTTAAAATACAGCATGATTTAATTGATACATTTGGTTTGGAATGTTTAGTTTGTGTTGGCTTTTATTGATTTTGCAGAGTTTACACAACCTACAGCTGACCACCACAATTTTTGAGACCCGCATGTTTGAGTACCACAAGGTTTCTCCAGAACAGTTCTGACAGTTGAATCAGGAACCAGTGCTCCATTACAACATATGGCACTGTTGTTTTCATTTAATTCAAGTCATGTGTGTACTGGTATACGTGTTTACGTAGGAATTCTGCACCAGTCATAGCAATGGGCAGTCACAGTGATTTTCTGTGTTCGTCCTGCCAATTGATTGCACAGGGCCTTCCTGCTTGCCATCCCTAGGGACATTCCATCCAGGAGTGTGCTCGTGGATCAATTTTATTCTTAATGGTTTGCAAGTGGTGAATTTGGATAATTTGCTGGTCTTTGGAAGGGTTGCTGCAAGATGACCACTGCCAGAATGTTGGCTATTGGTTTGAGAAGTGGTATCTGCAATGT
The DNA here is from genome assembly GCF_010909765.2 of Amblyraja radiata. Classification (NCBI taxonomy): domain Eukaryota; kingdom Metazoa; phylum Chordata; class Chondrichthyes; order Rajiformes; family Rajidae; genus Amblyraja; species Amblyraja radiata. The sequence goes on along the minus strand of NC_045986.1, from coordinate 26,029,593 downwards.
AATATATGTCATGGGGGGGGAAGTCATTTATCTTTGAACAGAAAGCCAAGATAGACTGCAAAAGACAAGATGCTATAAATATCTGCACCTCAGCTGGGAAAAAGCCAGAATTGTTGAAGTTCTTAGCCACATTCAATCCCGCTGCCACTGCAATTAGTTTCTAGATTTAAATGATATCACCATGTGAATCTCAGGATTTGAAACGTTGGTTATTGCTGAGATTCAAGTTGGAGAGTTCCTCCCTGAAATTCACAGAAATACCTTCTTCTCTTCTTATCCCGATAGCTTGTCTTGTGCATGTCTTGTGCATGGCAATGGAATAGGCCCAGGACAGAAAGGTCAGTATGGGAGTGGGACGAGGAGTTAAAATGGTTGACAACTGGTAGATCCAATAGGCCTTGGCAGACTGAGCGTAAGTGTTCGGCGAAGTGGTCGCCAAGTCTATGCTTGCTCTCGCCAACGTACAAGAGGCCACATCTGGAACATCAGATGCAGTAGATGAAGTTAGCAGAGGTGCATGTGAACCTCTGTTTCATCTGGAAAGATGGCTAGGGTCCCTGGATGGAAGTGAGGGAGGAGGTATAAGGACAGATGTTACACACTTGCTGTTGCAGGGGAAATTACCTGCGGAGGGAGTGGTTTGGGTGGGAAGGGATGAATTGACCAAGGTGTTGCGGAGGGAGCGTTCTCTGTGGAAGGCGGAAAAAGGTGGAAATGGAAAGATGTGACTGCTAGTGGAATCACTTTGGAGGTGATGAAAATGTCTAGAGGATGATGTGTTGCATGCAGAGGCTGGTAGCGTGAAAGGTGTGGACCAGTGGAATTCTATCCTTGTTCCATCTGGGTGGGAGGAGTGAGAGCAGAACTACAGGATACAGAGGAGACTCCAGACTTTGTGGGGTTTTTTTTGTAAACCAGCATCTGCAGTTCCTTGTTTCTACCTTATATGATGCATTATGCAAGAGTAATTGGTTTAAGCATTAAAATCAACAACAAGCACTTTAGCAGCATCCCAGACCACTCCCTGGAGACATTTGAAACTTGAAACCTCTGTGCAAAACATCAACATTGTAGAATTGCCATAAAAGCCAAAAGAAAGAATTTAGCAATTACCCTGATTATCCATGTCGTTTAAATGGCACTAGTGGAGTGGGAGGGGTGGGGCAGCGGGATTCTTAATGTGGTACAGATATTAGTTGTATCCTGCAACTTACAATCCTCTGAACGTCTCCAATCAGAGGAAGATGTGCAAGGATAGGGCATCGCTGCAGTGTGGAGTTACATGTTGCATGTTGATACATCAGGGGATATTAATCACACACATGTTAATGTATTTATTGAAATGACATCTGACATATTTTCCATTGGAAATGTATATGTAAGTTGCACACCCCATTTTGTGTCTCTAATGACAATTTTAATGGTCGAAAACAGACATTATCAGTGGTATTATCTTGCACAGTACATATCTTGAAGCTGTATAAGACCATACTGATCTTATGCATCACGACTTTACATTATCAATCCTTGCTGCTGTGATGATTTATCTACAAAACAGGATGCATTAAATCACAAGGACATTTTTTCATCATGTATTGGTATTTAAGGTATTTTAACTATTTAGCCATGTTTGCTAAAAAATTGATAACTATAAGTGTTCCACAGTCTTCCCTTACATTCTAAAACAGGATACATGCTGAGATTAAAGTAAGAGTATGCAATTGGAAATCCTGTCTCACACTAAGATCTGATTCCTCTTCTTCACAACCACTGTGCATCTCCACAGCATATCCTCTCCTGTTCCTAAATTCTAAATGCACATTTCCCTCCACTCCATTGTTCCCCTATGTGTGCTAAATCTATCTCACTGTCTTTGATTTATTCTGAACCAAATGTAGTGATTTTTCCCTCGAAAATCTATACTAACCATTAGCTATTGATTTATTAGCACTTTTATCCTGAATCAGATCAGACCCTTTGCTCTTTGTTATTTATTCTGGATAATTCAGCAAAATCAACAGTCCCCGTTGTATAATGGATCTACACAGTATATACAAACGCAGATTATAATTTGTGCACATTATATCTAAAACCACCTGTTTTTGAGATTAAAAGTTGAATAAAAATGACTTGTTTCAAGATTTATAAATACATCTATTGTGCTCAGTTTTTGTGGTTGGTGATGTCTCATTCTGTTCATCTCATCCTGTTTGTCATATAATACCAAAGTCTCCTTCCTGTTACCAGAGTAATTCAGATAAGAGGAGTTCTGCTCAACTGACAGCATCCAATCCACACTAGACAATAAAAATTGGATTAAAGGCAGTCAAAGTCATTGTTAGTGTGTCTGTTATTAATCTCAAGTAATTAGCAGGATAACTCTTGCCATTGATTCGGGCATCAATCCTTAAATTAATCTGAAATGTAAAAATCAACACAATAGAAATGCCAGTTAACTGACAGCCATGTAGCCACACCCAATCAATGTCATCGAGTTCCAAGACAGAAACACACTATTTTTGTCTCAGAGTAAAGAGCAGAGGGGCCTAAAAGAAAGCATTCAAATATGCTATTGGAAATAATGCTTTAAAATTTCAATATAAACAGTTCTATTGGTATCAATTGATTTAATACATTTCTCCAATACCAAATTGACAATGATAGTACATGGCTTTTTGTTATTGCTGGCAAGGCAAGTATTCATCACAAATAGTTATCCTAAATTGCACTTCAGAATATAGTAGAATAAAGCTGCCTTCTGAACCTTCTCTCAGTATGGTAAGAAGCAGAGCATAGAGTGATCCAGTTAGGTAGGGAGTGCACGAATTTGGAAGGAATTTCCAAAACAGAATGTTGTGTGACCTGAGGAGGAATTTGGAGAAGTTAGGGCACCTAACATTCTCATCAACCTCCCTTAAACCCCTGTAATGGGGAAAAAAAAACACCCTGGTCTTAAGGATTGGTAATTCTTTAGTCAATATTTTCTTTTTGTTAGTTTTGGCAGGTTATTATGCCTCATTTAGTATTTAATGGTCGACAGTCGATGAGAGCACGGAGGACTATCGTGAGGGGAGAGGGGAAGGACAATAGAAAACCCAGCGTGGGGGGACTGTTGGGGGGGGGGGGGGGGGGACAAAAGGGGGAGCCGGCGTGCTTTGTAACTTTGTCAACACCGTAGGCGGCTGCTACAGGTATTTGTATACATTGTGTTTGCAAGCAAAGAATCTCACTGTGCCTAGTCACATCTGACAAAGTGTTCCTATTCCTATTTCATTTATTCTGGATGCCAGGTTATCGTGTCCTCGTTCTCTATTATAACTACTTTTCACTATTTACATTTAAGGGGCTATATTACTACAGATCATCTTTTTCCAAATACAGCTGCAAATATTTTTGAATTGGGTTCCCTATCCCTTGTGAGTTTCTTTATCATGAGCTCCTATTATTTGTGCAGTCACCTTTCATTGTTCTTTGTATATCTCCCAATCATTAGGATCTTTGATAGCTTTTGCCTTCTCTTTTTGTTTTATGGTGTTTTACTGTTTTGGTCAGCGGTGGCTTATTTTTCTGGAAAGTTGAATGGCCCTGGTGTTGTAAATTGACTTTGTTTCACATTTTATCTATTTTTACTTATTTCCATTTGTCACTTGTCATTTTACTTATAGACAGATTTGCTAGTTTAACATGGACAGTCTTTGATTTACAAGGAGGATGTCAATCTTACCTAAATAAATATCCATAACAACTGCTTAGCAAATTTCTCCTTTTCGAACATTGCATTAAAGTTAATAATATTATGACCACTGTTGAGAAATGTTTATGCAGTGTTAGGCTGTTACTAAATGTGGCTCATAAATAAATCCAATATGGATTGACCTCTTGTTAGTTCCATCCACACGTGAACTTAAAGCTTAATTTTCATGAAAGTTAAAATCTACCAGTAAAACAATATGCTTGTCTGATGTTTGCATTTGTACACACCACCATTTCACATCTGCTATCATGCTGCCAAACACAATTCCCAATGCAACTTTAAATCTTTTCTCATTAATCCTATCCATAAAGTCGTCACTATCTGCTCACCTCATGTTAAATCCTCTCACGATTGAAACAATTCCAACATCAATCAATAAGGCCACTCCTGTCCTTTTAGTATTTTCCTTATATTTCCTGCAGTGCTGGCTCGAAGGGCCGAATGGCCTACTCCTGCACCTATTGTCTATTGTAACTAATAACCTGGTATATTTAGCTCCAGGTTCTGGCAATCCTGCTGGTATGCCTCAGTGAAGTCTGCAGTGACAGACACCCCCTCCCTAAATTGGTCCTTGCAATCCATTCATTTTGTTCCTTCTATGAGCACCCTTCCTCACTACTTTCTTCACTCTTGTTTCATTATTTCATTTCTGTTAGTTTTCCATTTATCAAAGGCTGAATGTAAGGGTTTTTCTCAACTTCTCCTTTGATAACTTTTGGACTATGCTTTACCCAACCTTGGCTTTCTATGATCTCCCCTCTACCCAAGTTACCATTTCAATATCCTCGTGACACAATTCTTTGGGCCTTTTTGATTCCCTTCATTTCTTTCCCTCCCTAATTTCACCTTACTTTCTCTCCACTCTTCCTTATCCCATGGCCTTTGGCAGCACCACTTTCTTTGCCACCCTCTGCATTATTTGCCCTCCTTTCCCAATTCCATAATTCCTTGTTTCTCCCTATGTTTCCCCATCGTAATCCTCCTGTCTCTTTCCCCGTCTGCACTTGTAGCATCCACCCACTCTTCCTCCATGCTTATCTGAATATGGGATGGTTGTGAACTTTGTACTGTGCAAAATGGAATCTGTAGATTCAGTATCTCCAAGTAGAAGTACCTAGACATTGGAAGTTGAGAAGTGTTCCATAACTTTGAAGGCATAAAAGGGTTAATTCAGTTCTGCTGTGTACATTTGCCGTTCTTGGTGAAGGTGGCGCAATCACAAAGCAGAAGAGGTGCCAGCAAAAGCATAAACCTTATCACAGAGTGGAGCAATAATTATTCTTCCTCAGGGCAGACTTTGAAATTTATGACGGAACTATCATGATTAAAGAACTGCACAATGTCCTGCTGACAGCTGGGAGGATCTGGCACTGACACGTGCCAGGGTTGCATTCCATTTACTTAACTCAGCCTGTAAACGAGGGCACTCTGTATTGTTCACAGAAGGGATAGGTTCAATTTAGCCCAAAGATGCAGGCAACAGATTAAGAAACACGACGCCTAAAAATTAAAAAAATCTGAATATGCTGCAGTTACTTAATAGGCCTGTGAGCTTTGTGAGCAATAAAACAAGGGGTAGACACAAAAAGCTGGAGTAACTCAGCGGGACAGGCAGCATCTCTGGACAGAAGGAATGGGTGACGTTTCGGGTCGAGACCCTTCTTCAGACAGGTTAGGGATAAGGGAAAAGAGAGATATAGACGGTGATGTGGAGAGATAAAGAAGAATGAATAAAAGATATGCAAAATAAGTAACGATGATACAGGAAACAGGCCATTGTTAGCTGTTTGTAGGTGAAAATGAGAAGCTGGTGCAACTTGGGTGGGGGAGAGATAGAGAGAGAGAGGGAATGCCGGGGCTGCCTGAAGTGAGAGAAATCAATATTCATATACCACTGGGCTGTGAGCTGCCCAAGCGAAATATGAGATGCTGTTCCTCAAATATACGTTTAGCCTCACTCTGAAAATGGAGGAGGACAAGGACAAAAAGGTCTGTGTAGGAATGGGAAGGAGAATTAAAGTGTCCAGCAACCAGGAGATCAGGTTGTCCAGCAACCGGGAGATCAGGTTATCCCACTTCAGGTAGCCCCAGCATTCACTCTCTCTCTCTCTCTCTATCCCTCACCCACCCAAGTCGCACGAGCTTCTCATTTTCACCTTACAAACAGCTTATAATGGCCTAATAATTTAATAATGATTTATTTGTCATTCGAACATATAACTATACATTTGAACGAAATGTCGTTTCTCACGGGGTTATGCTAGGTGCATAGCATTTGATATTGATGTAAGGTGCCAGTGTGTATTAGGTGAGGTGAGTTGGGGGGGGGGGGGGGGGGGGGGCAGCAGGGTGTTCATCATTCTAGCAGCCAGGGGGAAGAAGCTGTTGCACATCCTGGTGGTGCTGGTCCTTGATGCTCCAGTATCTCATGCCGGACTGCAGAGGGGCAAAGAGTCCATGGGAGGGGTGGGGGGAGTCCTTAATAATGTTGGAGGCTCTTTGGAGGCATCTTTTGTTGAAAATGTCCATAATGGATGGGAGAGACTCCCCGATAATGTTCTCCGCTGTCTTGACTAATCGCTGCAGAGTCTTCCTGCCTGGTGCGGTGCAGCTCCCGTACCAGACGGTGATGCAGCTGGTCATGTGGCTCTCTATGGCACCTCTGTAGAACATAGAGAGGATGGGTGGGGGAAGCCTCGCTCGTTTCAGCCTCCTGCTGAGCCCTCCTGGCGACGTGTGTAGTGTTGAGGAACCAGGCGCGGTGCACCCCTGGAATTTCCACCCTCTCCACGATGGAGCCATTGATAAGCAGGGGGGAGTGGGCAGCCAGTGTTCTCCTGAAGTCTACAATCATCTCTTTGGTCTTGGTGACGTTCCGAGACAGATTTGTTGTCTTCGCACCAGTTCACAAGCTGCGCCACTTCCTCTCTGTCGACAGTCTCATTGTTGTCTCTGATGAAGCCCACCACTGTAGTGTTATCTGCAAATTTGATCATTTGGTTGGTGTTGTGCTTGGCGGCACGGTCCTGGGTAAGTAGTGTGACTAGTAGTGGACTAAGCACACAGCCTTGGGAAGCTCCGGTGTTCAGGATGATAATAATAATGGATGGGATTTATATAGCGCCTTTCTAATACTCAAGGCGCTTTACATCGCATTATTCATTCACTCCTCAGTCACACTCGGTGGTGGTAAGCTACTTCTGTAGCCACAGCTGCCCTGGGGCAGACTGACGGAAGCGTGGCTGCCAATCTGCGCCTACGGCCCCTCCGACCACCACCAATCACTCACACACATTCACACACAGGCAAAGGTGGGTGAAGTGTCTTGCCCAAGGACACAACGACAGTATGCACTCCAAGCGGGATTCGAACCGGCTACCTTCCGGTTGCCAGCCGAACACTTAGCCCATTGTGCCATCTGTCGTGTTTGAGGTGTTGTTGCCAACATGGACTGACTGTGGTTGATGTTTTAAGAAGTCCAGGATCCAGTTACAGAGGGGGGTATTGAGGCCGAACAGGGAGAGCTTCCCCACCAGCTTCTGAGGGATGATCATTTTGAATGCCGAGCTGAAGTCAATGAATAGCATTCTAGCGCAAGTGGACTTTTATTTATTTGCTTATTTATTTATTTATTTATTTTTAAGGGCCTGTTTCCATTATCGTCATCACTTTTTTTGCATATCTTTCATTCATTGTTATTTATCTCTCCACATCACCGTCTATATTTCTCTTTTCCCTTATCCCTAACCAGTCTGAAGAAGGGTCTTGACTCAAAACATCAGCCATTCCTTCTGTCCAGAGATGCTGCCTGGCCAGCTGAGTTACTCCAGCTTGTGTTTTTGTGTCTATCTTCGGTTTAAACCAACAACTACAGTTCCTTCTTACACAGTAAAACAAGGGGTGAACAGAAGTAAATAATTCAGAGTCGATATTCTGGGCTAATAAAAGATGAAACAAAATGACACGGACTGGGAGTTAATTCTGTGGCAATGCAATGTTGCAAAATTTGGGGAAAGGACTTATCAATGTTGAACAAGGTTCATGTGCAAGTTTTAAGTCTAAGATGTGAATCATGATACCACAAAGTGCTATTTCAATAGATCGTTGCTGAAATTTGAAATGAGACAAGACATGTACCAGGGTGCCAGACGAGAAGGAACCCTGGTACATGTCTTGTCTCATTTTACTGTCTAATCAGTTTTACAAATCACCCAAACAAGCAGCTGTTGATTAGTGGAGCATTTCAAAACATTGACTTTCAAGCAGGATGAAGTCAGGGTTTTATTTGATAGCATGTCAAGTCCAAACATGCTTGGTTTTATACACCTATCTACAGGATATAATAAAGACAAATTTCCTGAGGACCTCCTTACGTTGTCCTAAAAATACCGTGCAGCTCTCCCTCTGTGAATATTGACACAGTTTCAGATATCCTCCTTAAGATTCTGTCACATCCACTTACACAGCCCAGGCATCCCTTATAAATACTAACATACCAATGGGTACCATCGATAATGCCTGACACACGATTAGTCATCCCCTATTAATAATAACAGCCTCAGCCAATCCCAGCAAATATTGCCAAACTCCTGGTCATCTCCTCGTAAATCCTGTAAATTCAGTACCAGGATGTTGAGCTGAATGAGCAGGGTATTGTTTGGCTTAATGAAAGAGAGGTTGATGGAGAGTTGAGCAGATGTGCATTGTAATGGATACGATGCTATGCGTGTAGAATGCCAGACTTAGTCATTGCAATGCAATGTAGGTGAGTGGGAAGTTGGATTGAGTGAGTAAAAGTCTGAGTGGAGTGAATTGAGCAAGTAGGAATATTGGAAGGATGAGTGTCAGCGATTGATTCTTTCCCTTGATTATTTTCCAATTGGTTTCTTCTTTGAAACCCTTACTTGTAAGAATTATTGGTGCATGATTGACATTGCATGGTATTGTTTCATGATGTATCTGCATAAAAGACAGCGTTGATCTCAGGTTATTAGCTATTTCTCCATTTGTTTTACCCCTGCAAGACATTTCATGCCATGAACGTCATCTGAAAGGCACTTTATGAGATGATTGATTTTATGGGCAGATGTTACATGTTCCTTCATGGATTTTCTTGATCATTACCTTCTATTCATTGTTTTCCTGTTTTCTCTCTTTCTGAAGGGACAGTCTCTTGTTTAGCCTCTATCCATTGCTTTACCAGGTCAAGTTTTCACACCAGAGCCCAGTCTTTGGAATGTCAGAAGACCTTCCAGCTGTAGAGAATGCTGCAACACAGTCAAAGACCACCCTCATGCATACTTTTCAATGGGAGTCCCTGTTCAGCAATCGTAATGCTGAATCTCATCTTTAAATGAGATACAAAACCAAGGCTTCATTTGTCCCCTCAGGACAGGGTAACATATTTTCCTGGTGGAATCAATATCAAGAAAACAGATCATCTGATCTGCCTCACGTTGATATTTGTTGAAGATTACTATGCACAGTTTGTTGCCACTTTCCTACATTGTAACTGTGATTGCATTCTTGATTAATTATAAAGAAACAAAGAACAATAGATGCTGGTTTATACCAAAGACAGACACAAAATGGTCTATAAACTCAGTGGGTCAGGCAGCATATCTGGAGAAAAAGAATGGATGACGTTTCGGGTCAGGACTCTTCTTCTTCTGCCTGAAAGTAGGGGGTGGGGTAAAGAACTGGAGGTGGGAAAATAGGACCAATAAGGGCCTGCCATAAATGACCTCAGGCAGGGTGGTGCTCTGGTAGGCCCATTGTTGGCTAGGGAAGGTGTGATTTCAATGCAATACAATGTGGTGAACTGTGGAACTGGTTAAATGACTAGGGTGGAGGAAGGGGGCAAGGGAGAGGGAGGAGGGTTAGGGAATGAAGGTATAAGTTACTTAAGCGTAGATAATCCAACCCTCTTACATGGCATGGTTGGGAAGGAAGGAGCAGGGAGTCTAACTTTAATAGGATCTTTCTCTAGACAGAATGCGTGGAGCGCAGCTTTCATTATAACAAACACCATCAGAGAAATATCATCACCATCAAGATATTGTGGCAGCACTCCCAATCCAAGCACCTGCTGATAATATCATTGAACAGTGAGAGTCACATTATCCACACCATGACTGGTATCAATGATTACTGGACATATTCCCTATTCCACTCTATTATCTTAGCCATCAAAATATCAGCATCAACAATTATAATCAATGTAATATATAATACATTTTATAAATGAACTACATATAGAACAATTTGTATGAGCATACACTTGGCAATATAAATAATTTACAATAAATTATTAAATATAAGCAAGCAATACATTAAATAAAAAATACTCATTATTCTTGCTAACCTACTTTATATAAATGCATTCTGTAAAAGGACAGTAGATATATGGATATACAAACTATAAACACACTACGTATAAAAACAATGGGTGGATTCTTGTTTTGAACAAGATGTTTGATTATCATATATTTTCTGCAAAACTCACAGTTTTTTATTAGATCCTTTCAATTTGATGATTCTGTACTCCACATATTTTTTAGCTGTCACAGGATCAAGTCTCTGAAGGTTTTACTTCCCTGGATTACAGCATCACCAAATGACCTTTAATTTGTTCAATGAATGTGGAGGTGTTTACAATAAGTCCAATGTTAGTCATTGACTTAAAGGAAATGACTGTGTCTCGAGTTTAACAAAAATGCCTCACTCCCAGTTTTGTGTACAGGCTGGTTACATGAGTCACTGTTACTGAGAGGGAACTGCATTCCCATGGCTCCATCTAGTGCTTGTACCCATGTAGTGTACATTTCTATTCTGGAAACAATGGGCTAGAAATTAAAATACTGTTTTTATAATAGTAATGAATGAATAGGTTTAGGTTTATTGTTGTCAATGTTTACCAAAGTGAAAAATCTTTTCTGTGTGCTATCCAATCAATTCAGGCGGTACTATACATGAATACAATCAAGCCACATTCAAGAACAAAAGGTAGAATAAAGAGAAAAATGCAGAGTGCAAAATGTAGTTGCCAGCATTGTAGGGTAACAGTTGAGAGAAAAAGTCTGCAGTCCGCAATGGGATAGTTTGGATATAGATACATAGATACATAGAAAATAGGTGCAGGAGTAGGCCATTCGGCCCTTCGAGCCTGCACCGCCATTCAATATGATCATGGCTGATCATCCAACTCAGTATCCCGTACCTGCCTTCTCTCCATACCCCCTGATCCCTTTAGCCACAAGGGCCACATCTAACTCCCTCTTAAATATAGCCAATGAACTGGCCTCAACTACCCTCTGTGGCAGAGAGTTCCAGAGATTCCCCACTCTCTGTGTGAAAAAGTTTCTTCTCTTCTCATCTCGGTCCTAAAGGATTTCCCCCTTATCCTTATGCCTCACTCCCAGTTTTGTGTACAGGCTGGTTACATGAGTCACTGTTACTGAGAGGGAACTGCATTCCCATGGCTCCATCTAGTGCTTGTACCCATGTATCCTTATGTGAATTAGGAGCAGGAGGCGTAGGCCATTTACCTACTCGATCTTTCTCTTTGATTTAATAATGTCATGACTAATCTGACAGTAACCTCAGTTTTGCTCTCCTGCCTTTCCCTGCCAACATTTCACTTGCTCCCTTCTCAAAAATTCATTTATCTTCAGAAAAAAAGAAAAACCTCTGTTTCCAAATATTCATAACCTATTGAGAGACAATTTACCAAATCTCTGCCTGAAAAATCAATGCCATGCCCATATCTGTAACGGTGAGCAAAAAAATAAAACGGCTGGAAGCACTCAGCAGATCAGACAGCATCTGTGGAGGGAGGCACAAAAAGCTGGAGTAACTCAGCGGGACAAGCAGCATCTCTGGAGAGAAGGAATGAGTGACGTTTCGGGTTGAGACCCTTCTGCAGACTGGTTAGGATAAGGGAAACGAGAGGTGTAGATGGTGATGTGGGGAGATAAAGAACAATGAATCAAAGATATGCAAAAAAGTAACAATGATAAATGAAACAGGCCATTGTAAGCTGTACGGTGAAAATGAGAAGCTAGTGCGACTTGGGTGGGGGAGGAATAAAGAGATAGGGAATGCCGGGGCCACCTAAAGTGAGAGAAATCAATATTCATGCCACTGGGTTGTAGGCTGCCCAAGCGAAATTGGTGGTGAAGTTGATGAAGTCTATGAGTTCTGCATGGGTGCAGGAGGTAGCACCGATGCAATCGTCAAAGTTACGGAGATAGAGTTCGGGGATAGGGCCAGTGTATGCCTGGAACAGGGTTTGTTCAACGTACCCTACAAAGAGGTAGGCATAGCTGGGGCCAATGTGGGTGTCCATAGATGTGCCTTGGACTTGGAGGAAGTGGGAGGAGTCAATAGAGAAGTTGGTGAGGGTGAGGACCAGCTCCGCAAGGTGGAGTAGTGTGTTAGTTGAGGGAAATTGGCTGGGTCTGTGTTCGAGGAAGAAACGGAGGGCTTTACGGCCTTCCTGGTAGGGGATGGAGGTGTAGAGTGACTGAACATCCATAGTAAAGATGAGGGAGTGGGAGGCTCAGACAGTGGAAGTCAAAGGGGAGGGAAATGGACAAAAACATTTATATTTCTCTCCACAAATGCTGCTTGGCCCACTGAGTTCATGAAGCAGTTTGTTTGTAACTCAAGATCTAGTTTTTGCAAAGTCTTGTAGTTTTCTCAGTAAGTGTGTGTCTTTCAGGGCTAAATCACATATCTTTGGCTAAATCACATATCTAGAATACCAAATATTTACCAGGATAACTTAAAAGTTGCCTCCGGACGAAGTCCCAGCCTATTGTACTAAATCAATGTTGGCTCCCTTTCAACTTTGTAATCTGGTTGCTTCCCTTATTCCAGATGTCATCCCCAATATCCTGACAACCCTCCCATTTAAATCAACCACCCAACCTTCCATGTCCCTAGCACTGATCTTGTGATACAGCCATCAAACCCCCTGACAAACACAAATCTCTGACAAGCCCCCTGCTCCACAGGCACTGACTCCAACATCCAATCCTCAACCCCCAATTACAATGCCATGGACCCAGACCAGCCCTGGCCAGGTCTCGGATCTTTGGTGCTGCCGAATATTGCTGCTTAGGGCATATATCGTTGGTGCTTCAAGTAGCAACATTTTACCACATTTTTTATGGATGTAGATCCATATCTTAGACTTAGACTTAGACTTAGATCCTTTATTTGTCATTCAGACCTTTCGGTCTGAACGAAATGTCGTTGCCTGCAGCCATACATGTAATAATAAACAACAAAACACACAATAAACACAAATTAACATCCACCACAGTGAGTTCACCAGGCACCTCCACTGTGATGGAGGCAAAAATCTTAGGGTTACTGTCTCTTCCCTCCTCTTCTCCCTCTGCGCTGAGGCGATACCCCACCGAGCAATGGTAATCTGTCCCACGGCCCACCGAGCTCCGCGAAAATATCTTGGAAAATATAATGCCTTTCCTGTGTTCTCCCTTAGGTATTTACTATTTTTTTTGCATTTTCTTCTGTAGGTGCTGAGTCTCACTGGTGACCCATCCCCTCCCCTGAAGTTGCTGACTCTCCCTGGTGACCCGTCCTCTCCACTGAAGGTGTTGACTCTCACTATAGTTTAAAAAAAAAAATTTCTTCCTAGAAAAATGTTTGGTATGAAATCTGATTATCTCATTTTGCTTACTCCCACTGCAATGGGATGGTGCACTCTGCCAAGTGGCATAATTGAACTAAATTGATGTTCAATTCTTTCAATATTCAGCTGAGGTTTATCTATTCTGCATGATATTTGGTTGAATTTAACCTTTACCTTAACATTAAGGCTGATCAGATTATTTGTGTGCAAGCATCATGGTTCCAACAATGTAATCTGATTCCTCTCTGCAGATGGCACCATTGCAGGGAAATGACTGCCATTTTCAACGGGAATGCATGAAATGGTTATTTTGGCCTGGAAACTTATTTTGTGCTTTCAACTCCTGCAAATAGTGTAGGCTTCCAATATGAAAGCATCCTCAATTCAAGGATTCAGTCCCTGCTTTGGTGTTAGCTAAAAACAAAACCCCCAAATTGGCTAAGTGTCTTGGTGTTCAAGTTGCAACATTTCGTATAGGTATTTTAAATGTGTTTCCTTGTCCTCATTCCCAGTATCCTCGCCATGTTGCCTTTTGGCCTAAGGTTCTTTCACATGTCTGGCTGCTCGTTTATGGCCATGAGCCCAATCAAACCGGCTCACCAGCATCCAACTATGTGTCTAAATCACCCTATAGATTCTTCCCGTTTCTTTTTCTTGGGCATTCTCTCAGGATTATGGATAATTTCTTTCCACTCCAGTTCTTTGGCTTCTGATGTAGCTGTTTAGCCCGATGTGGACCTATAACTCTGCCACAGGTAGAGCAGGAAGTGTTTGACATGGTGTGGTGGTAACCACATTAAGAGGCGATGCACTCCTTCTCCTACTTACACTAGCTTCTGGTGTCCAGACAAGTGTCATCATCTCCATTTTATGTGGTCATGGATCAAGGATTCCCATGAATTGATGGGGATGGTGTACTGTTTCGACTTACTTGGCCTGAGAGGGGCTGCTGACATTATCTTGCCTAACTCACCAGTGGATTTAGATGATTTTGCAGAAATAACGTTGTTGCTACTTATCGTTGATATGTTGCTGCGAGTAGTCCATGTCCCAGAAGAATACAGAGATCGCTGTAACAGGCATGTGCTTCCAGCCCGGTGGAGGTATAATCTTTCAATGCTTTTTCTCCTCAAATAGCCAAAGGCTGTGCTGCACACTGAAGGGGGTGGTGAGTTTTATCATTATTGTGTTCATTCCCTGAGCGGTGTCTCCTGAGACACAGAGCGTGCTCCCTGATTTTCAGAGCATTCTCATGGGGTTCTTCATTGTTGGAGATAGGTATCGTACACCATGACCTTGAAGACTATAGTATATGGATGTTAAATGTTCATCAATCAATTGCACAATTTGTTGCCTTCACTCACCAGTGCCACTTCTGTTCTGCACTCACCACATGTTAAGATAAGATAAATCTTTATTGTCATTGTACAAGACAATGAAATTTTGTTGGAGCAGTCCTCCAGCTGCACAGGAATATTAGTATAAAAATACGTTTAAAAAAAGAACTATTAAAAAATTAGACTATAAACATACAGGAGTATGGGCGGGTGTGTGAGAGAGAGGGGGGGAATCAGTGTGGGAGGGGGATAGAGTTCAGTAGTGTCACAGCTCTATGGTAGAAGCTGTTTTTCAGTCTTGTCGTGCGGGCGCTCAGTGTCCTGTATCGTCTTCCTGAGGGCAGGAGGGTGAAGAGGCAGTGTCCAGGGTGTGTGCTGTCTCTAATGATGCCCTTGGTGTTCTGGTGGCACTGCTGTTGTTGTGGCTCTCGTTGTAGCCCTTTCAGGAGCCCTGCTGAGATATATGCAGCTTCCTTAGCCACAGGTGAGCTGTCAGAGGATTGGAGGGTTGCAAATGTGCCTATATTTCAGAAGGGCTGCAAAGAAAAACCTGGGAACTGGATAGACTGCACCCCAGGGTTCTGAAGGAGGTGGCTTTAGAGAATGTGGAGGCATTAGTAGTGATCTTTCTAGAATCACTAGAGTCAGGAGTAGTTCCAGACAATTGAAAAATTGCAAATATTACCCCGCTGTTACATAAAAACATAAAAAATAGGTGCAGGAGGAGGCCATTCGGCCCTTCGAGCCAGCACAAGAAGGGAGCAAAGCAGAAGTGGAAACTATAGACCGTTTAGCCTGACTTCAGTGGTTGGTAAGATTTTAGAGTCCATTATAAAGGATGAGGTTTCTGAGTTCTTCGAAGTTCATGACAAAATAGGTCGAAGTCAGCATGGTTTTGTGATGGGGAGATCTTGCCTGATGAATGGGTTGGAATTCTTTGAGGAAATAAGTAGCACGACAGACAAAGGAGAGTCAGTGAATGTTGTTTACCTAGATTTTCAGACAGCCTTTGATAAGGTGCCGCAGCACGTGAGACTGCTAAAGAAGAATCCATGGTATCAAAGGGAAGATACTAGCATGGATAGCAGGTTGGCTGGATGGCGGAAGGCAAAGAGTGGCAATAAAGGGGGCTTTTTCTGGTTGGGTGCCAGTGACTTGCAGAGTTCTGCAGGTATCGGTGCTGGGGCCGTTACTCTTCACGTTGTATATCAATGATTTGGATGAGGGGATTGAAGGTTTTGTGGCCAAGTTTGCAGATGATACGAAGATAGGTGGGGGAGCAGATAGTATAGAGAAAGCAGGGACTCTGCAGAAGGACTTGGACAGGTTGACAGAGAAGTGGCAGATGGAATACAGCATAGTAACGTGTGGAGTTATTTTGGTAGCAGGAATAAAGGTAGTGTGGCGCCACCATGTGGCCGAGATACATGCATGGACCTGCCATGATCTGGGCCAACTAATCAACGTCAATCTGGGTGAACAGCTGACGGGGTGCAGCAGACAACGAAGCTAGTCTTTACTTCACAGTCAACACATTAACACACCTTGCCCTTTAGTACTAATTGTTGTGCTGTATCGTTTAAATATTAAACTGAGTGTTTATACAACATGTGAACCTCTTCAGTAGACTATTTTCTAAATGGGAAGGGAATTCAGAAATCAGAGGTGCAAAGGGACTTGGGAGTGCTGGTGCAGGATTCCCAAAAAGTTAATTTGCAAGTTGAATCGGTAATAAGGAAGGCAAATGCAATGCTAGCATTTATTTGGAGAGGTTGATTATACAAAAACAGGGATGTAATGATGAGACTTTATAAAGACACAGGTTATATCACATTTGGAGTATTGTGAGTAGTTTTGAGCCCCATATCTGAGAAAGAATGTGCTCGTGCCGGAGAGGGTCCATAGGAGGTTTACGAGAATGATCCCAGGAATGAGTGGGTTAACATATGATGGCACTGGCCCTCTTGAAACTTACCAAATAGTAAAAGGCTGGGATTGAGTGGATGAGGAGAGGATGTTTCCACTAGTGGGAGAGTCTAGGACCAGAGGTCATAGCCTCAGAATAAAAGGATGTTCCTTTAGGAAGGAGATGTGGAGGAATTTCTTTAGTCAGAGGGTGGTGAATCTGTGGAATTCATTGCCACAGAAGGCTGTGAAGGCCAATTGATATTTTTAAGGCAGAGATAGAATATTTATTGATTAATATGGGTGCCAAGGGTTATGGGGAGAAGGCATGGGAGTGGGGTTGAGGGAGAGAGTTAGATCACCCACAATTGAATGGCGGAATAGACGATGAACTGAATGGCCTAATTCTGCTCTGATCACTTCTGAACATGAACTATAGACAAGTAAGTTTAACATCTCTTCAGGCACACCACTCGTCATGGGAATCTACTCTGAAAAAAAGCCTTCCACCATCAAGCCAATTATGTATCCAATTAGCTAGAGTCTCCCTGGATCCCATTCGATTGAACTTTCCAAAGCAGCCACCATGAGGAACCTATACAAGCTGAACTCTACATTGACTACATCTACTGCCATGTGCTCATCGACCTTCATGGTTCCTTCAAAAAAAGTAATCAAATTTATGAGACATGATCTTCCACGCACAAAGCTGCACGTACACGTCCTTGTCCTGCCTCTCTTTGCTTCCAGTTTTTTTCCCGTTCCCTACTACAGGGGTCACCTATCCATTTTCTCCAGAGGTGCTGCCAGACCTACTGAGCTACTCCAGCACTTTGTGTCTATATAGAAAGTTTTAAACTTTGGCCAGAAGGCATGTTTTATTATCCTTGATTCCTCTGGGAGCAATTCACTTAATTTTGCACCTTGTCCCCAAAGTTTCATGAGTAGCGATTTGCAGAGTCAACTGGGATGTAACTATCTTTGTTCTGCCCAAATTTAGTACCCAGTTTTGATGCAGGATGATCAGTCTAGAATAATTTGTATTCATTTAGAAACTGATCATTGGACACTGTGCTTTATGGCTGAAAATGAAAACATGGCAAATCTTTAATAATCTCATGGTTTGGGCAATTATAAGCACTTCTGCATGTCAAATATTTATTACATGTAGTTCTGCTATTACGTGTGTTTTCATAATTAAAAGTTGACATTACGAGAGTAATGAATTTGGGAACATTTTGCATTACGTGGACCGAATTGGCTATAATATGATTTTGATCGTGAACGAAATAACCATTCAAAAGGATTTTGAATTGTCCCTGGTCAATTCGTCCCTTCCCACCCAAACCACCCCCTCTCCGGGCACTTTCCCTTACAAACCGCAAGAAATGCTACACTTGTCGCTTTACCTCCCCCCTTGACTCCATTCAAGGACCCAAGCAGTCTTTCCAGGTGCGGCAGTGGTTCACCTGCACCTCCTCCAACCTCATCTATTGCATCCGTTGCTCTTGATGTCAGCTGCTCTACATCGGTGAGACCAAGCGTAGGCTTGGCGATCGCTTCGTCGAACACCTCCACTCAGTTCGCAATAACCAACCTGATCTCCCGGTGGCTCAGCACTTCAACTCCCCCTCCCATTCCGAATCCGACCTTTCTGTCCTGGGCCTCCTCCATGGCCAGAGTGAGGACCACTGTAAATTGGAGGAGCAGCACCTCATATTTCGCTTGGGCAGTTTGCACTCCAGGTATGAACATTAACCAGGAAACAGGCCATCTCGGCCCTTCTAGTCCGTGCCGAACACGTATTCTCCCCTAGTCTCATCTACCTGCACTCAGACCATAACCCTCCATTCCTTTCCCGTCCATATAACTAACCAATTTATTTTTAAATGATAAAATCGAACCTGCCTCCACCACCTTCACTGGAAGCTCATTCCACACAGCTACCACTCTCTGAGTAAAGAAGTTCCCCCTCATGTTACCCCTAAACTTCTGTCCCTTAATTCTCAAGTCATGTCCTCTTGTTTGAATCTTCCCTACTCTCAGTGGAAAAAGCTTATCCACGTCAAATCTGTCTATCCCTCTCATCATTTTAAAGACCTCTATCAAGTCCCCCTTAACCTTCTGCGCTCAAAAGAATAAAGCCCTAACTTGTTCAACCTTTCTCTGTAACTTAGTTGCTGAAACCCAGGCAACATTCTAGTAAATCTCCTCTGTACATCAGGAGGAGGAGCCATCTTGGTGAACGGCTGCTAGCCAGCAGCCGTCCGTTTTAAATTCGTTTTTTTTATAGTTTTTAGTGAGTCCTGTTTTTTGTTTGTAGGGGATATGGTCTTTTTAATGTGGGGGGTAGGTGTAAACTTTATTTCTAGGTCCCTACCTGGTCGGTGTGGCAGCCTTTTCTCCGGGCTGCCCGTCGACCCGTCCTCGTGGCCTACCTGCGGGCTTGGAGCGCCGTTTCCTGGCGGGGACCGCCCAGCACCTCGGCCTCGGCGGCGGCACAGCGTTGAAGCGCTGGAGCGGAGCGGAGTGGAGCAGGCGACGCCTTGCCTGGGTCGCAGCGCTGGAGAGACGCGCTGGACCGCCGAGAGCAACATCTCCGGGCTGCGGGTCTGCGGAGCGGAGAGGCGGCGTGCGGAGAAGCGGCAGTGCGGAGAGGCGGCGCCGACTTTTTCATCGGGAGCCTGGGAGCTCCAAACTGGCGCGGCCTTGTCGGCTTCGGCAGCCGCGGGCTCCAACCAGGAAGCGGCCGTTCCAGGTGGCCCAGCCGCCGAAAGGACTCTCCCGACGCCGGGGCAAGACCACCCGGTGAGAACGGCCAGGGACATCGGGCCTCCGTAGAGGCAATTGCGGTGGCCTCAATAGGCCTGACTTTGGGGTGAACATGGGGTGGGGACTGGACATTGTGCCTTCCTCCACAGTGCTATCCACTGTGGGGGGATGATTTTTTTTTTGTCTAATTGTAGTCCTGTAGGTCTGTGTCCAAGATGGCTGCCGTGAAGAGAGAGTGGACGCTGGCGCGCTTTGGCTGCCGCTGCTCTTTCTTCACACTGTGTTTTTGATTTTCTGTTTTTGGATTGAATTCTGTTTTTAATTTGTGTCTCTGTGATGTCTTTATTACTTGTTATATTCCGATTATATGTTATTCCGATTACTATGTAAGGTGTCCTTGAGATGTCTGAAAGGCGCCCATTAAATAAAATTTATTATTATTATTATTATTACTCTCTCTATTTTGTTGCATCCCTCCAATAATTAGGCGACCAAAATTGTACACCATACTCCAGACATTGACTTCTCTAATTTCAGGTAGTCCTTACTTTCTTCTCCCTTACCTTCTCCTCCTCTCCCTCAGCCCACTGGCTCCACCTCTTCCTTTCTTCTTCCCGCTCCCCCACCTTCACATCAGCAAAGATCCTATAGCTATAAGATCTTTGCACATCAGTCTGAGGAAGGGTTTCGGCTCAAAACGTTGCCTATTTCCTTCACTCCGTAGATGCTGCCTCACCCACTGAGTTTCTCCAGCACTTTTGTCTACCAACCATTCAAAAGGATATGGGAAAGGATATAGCAATGGAAAGGTGGCACAGAGGCAAGGGATGCAGAGAGCTACTCCCTTCCTCTCCTGCCTTGCTGCCTCCTTCGATCGCACCCCTTTCACTGGTCGGCTTTTACCTGTTTCAATTCCGAAAGCTTTGAATGCTGCCATTGCCTCTGTATCTTGCGATTGGTACATTTTGGATGTATTATCCACCCACAAACTTCGTATCATGGATGCTTTGGGGTTTGAGTTCTGTTTCCCTATTGGTTAGCGATGCTGCACCAGTCTCTTGTGCTGTCTCTGCTTCTGTGTCCAGGACTCCGCTGCATCCAAGATTACTCGCTGCACTGCCGTGGCATAACGCAGGAGGGAAGGAAGGCAGAGAGATTAGGGAAAGGCAGCATGAAGGAGGAGGCGGGGTAGACCAAAGCTTCCACCCCAGGATCAGGATGCAGGAAACGGCATAGACGGAGGTAATTACAGTCCTTGTCAAGCTGAGCTTTTGTACGCAGGCTGCTGTAAAAGATGAGCAGCCGGTGCTACCTACCAGGGGCTGATGAGGATGCTGCACAGTGCAGCTCGCCTCCCAGTCACATGCCGAGAGTATTGAGAGCGAAGGATGATGGAGGCTTAGTGGTGGGCTGGCTTTTTTGTTAATTTTTGGCAATTTGCGGACGCTTTTGATTAAGAGCAAATAAACGATAAGCTTGAAACAAAGGTCATGAGCAGCAGTCAGGAGCAATCGGAGAGGAATTCAGGGGCGATAGAAAAGACGGGAAGTGATTAGATCAAGGTGTGAATTGCTGCTGTTTTTGAATGCGCAATAAGGAATGGCATCAATTATTACAGAAGGGCTTAAATGTCATTCTATTGTGAACTCTCAGCAGCGGCATATATTTGGAAGGCACCGTGTGTGGTCGTGCATCAGTGTGGCCGGGAGAGAACTGCTACATCACGGGCCCACCCGCTTCACTCGGCTGCCTCCAGTATCCTTCACACACAAATCTAATCACCATGTGTCAGATCTGCCCAGGGCAGTCAGCTGTGGAAAGCTGTTAATATTTCAATCCTAAAACTAAAGCACCATGTCACCGGAATCCCGTATAGGCCGCACATATGGTTAAAGATAGAACATTTTGGACAAAAATCCAAGCAGCCAACGCTTCAGGGCGAAGACCCGTCGTCATTCAAAGCATGTATCCATCATAACTATCATCAACACTAGCACAATCTCCTCAATATTATGTTATTCCATCGTGCGTGCTGGTTTGAATGAAGGTGTACATTTCTGATTATGGACAAGATTGGATATTTAACAAACAAGGTATAGCCGACTGTGTAGGGGGAGTGTGCTGCAAGGAATTGTAGATGCTGGTTTACACCGACGATAGGCACAAAATGCTGGAGTAACTCAGCGGGTCAGGCAGGAGAAGGAATAGGCAACGGTGAATGGGAGGAGTATGTGTGAATGAGAGGATTGCCTGGAAATTGGACACTAGACATTTTTGGTGCACTCGACGGGTGCTGCTTATAGAGTTAACACAAAAACCGTGAAACTGGCATATCCTTGCGTAAATATAATATTATTGTGATTTAAATCCCGGCCTACATATTTCTTGAGCCGCTTGATGTCAGGACGGGAGGCAAACAGCGGCCTGCAGGTGGCGACTCTCGGGTAAGAGATCTCTCCATGGTATGGCGAAAAACGGGAGAGGAAAACTGCATCTGGATCTCCAGTACAAACCGCTTCCCCCAACAGTAATGCGGCTATCACCTCGAGTTCATCACAATTTCGACTTTACAGAGGGCATCTGGCACCAATTCTTTATACGCACTAAATCATGGAAGAAATGTTTGAATAAGGTGGCACTTTACACCATTAATGCTTTGCTACTTTTTGTGGGACATTTTAAGTAATTCATGAAGATTGTGGGTTATAATATTTTCATCCAGTCATTAAATATTTAGAAGCTGTGAGAGTTTATGATGTTCATCACATGGGGAAAACATGCCCAGTTTTAGGTGTGAGCGTGTCCCTGGCAAGCATATGTTACCCATAGATAATGGTCCTTAAAAAGATGGCGAACCCCTTTCTTAACGAGGCAATCCATCTAGGGAAGCAAGGATGTTGCATATTGTGTTTTTGTGACTTCTGATTTGGAGAACAATGGGAGTGAAATTCCAAGATTTCGATCTACTGACCATGAAGGAGCAGTAATATGTGTCTGGGGGAATTTTAAGATGGTATATCGAAAGTAGTTGACTGGGCCCTCTTGTTTGGAGATGATATGGCATGTGAATGTTACGTGGCAACTGATGCCTGAACATTATCTGGACTTTACTCCATGCAGGTGTGGGCTGAGAGGTTGTGAATAGAATTGATCACCATGCAATCCATCAGTGAACACCCCACTTTTGACTCATGAAAGAAAGAAGGAATGTAATTTTTGAAGCAACTGAAGGTGGGTGAGTCTAGGACCCCAATTGAACTCCTGCAGAGATGACCTGATGATGGGGTGACTACAACCATCTTCCTCTGTACAAGATCAGGCTGCAACTCTTGACATCCATAGATTTCAGCTTTACTGGGGCTCCTTGATGCTGCACTCGAGTAAGTGCTATCCTGATGTCAGCAGCAACCACTCTAACCTCAACCGTGGCATTCGGCTCTGTTGTCCATATTTGGAAGAAGGCTGTAATAAGATTTAAAGCACAGTGGCAAAACGCAAACAGTTATTGATGAGTGCGTTCATAGAGAGTAAGTGCTGAGTGTTAGCACTATCAATGATTCGATCATTTTGATGATAATTAAGTATGGACTGTTTGAACATAATTTGCCAGAATAGATTTTCCTACTCTCTGTGAAAAGAACATAGATAGGCATTTTTCCACATTGTTGGGTAAAAGACAGCCGTAATGGTATGGGAACAGCTTGGATGTAGGTGCAGCTAATTCTGGAGTGCAAATCTTTGTTACAACATCTTTGATGTATCTGGCCCCATTGGGTTCACTGTGTCCAGTGCATCAAAATGTCTGAAGTCTGGCCTCTGTGATGGTGGGATCTTACAAGGATGCTGAGATGAATTGTCCATTCAACATTTCCTGCTGATTGTGTTTACAAATTCTTGGGTCTTGGAATGGTTGGAGACATTTCAAAATGTGCCAGCTTTGCTTTTTTATGCAATGTACACGTATAAATGTGCACATCTATCAAATTACCTGTGACAGGGAGTGAAGCCAGAGAGCAATTTGGTTTCTTTATTCAGCAAACACAAAGTGCTGGCAGTACTAAGCCGGTCAAGCAGAGACGTTGCCTGACCCTCTGTATTTCTCCATACTTTGTATTTTGCTCAAGATTGCAGCACTTGAAGTTTCTTGTGTCTCTTGGTCTCTTTATTTATTTTCTCCACTGCCCCTCCACACTACCCCAATGATTCCACTCCTCTCACTGCTTCTCCCATATACTCTGCATGCTCATCCTGTAACCCCAAACAATTTCTATTGTGTCCTTTTCTCCCATCTTTCATCCACTCCTAGTTACAAACATCTTTGAATCAGTACATGGCCACTGGTGATCAGGGCTTTGATATGGTGCAATATTCTTGAGGTTCAGCTCCTTATTCATATCTAATGGCAATGGAAGGACGCATACTTTATAGCACAAATGGGTTGATGTAAATGATTACAATGCAGCTGTGCTTCCTTCATCCTATTTCATCTCACAGTTTCTCTCAACTTTTTGTTACTTTCTCTCTAATAATTTTTCCATTCGATCCTTGAATGCATCTACACAATTCACCTGAGCAACCCTTAGTTCTAGTAGGTTTCACATTTTAATTGTAGCTTAAAGAATTTTCTATTGGATTTATTAACTGTCGGGGGTGAACATTGCTTTACGAAAACATCTTTTCTACATCTGCCTTAACAAACCTTTCTTAATTTTAAACTGTGGTTCTATTGGTAAGTTCATGGGGAGATGAGGAAAGAAAATTCTCTGAAACATGTAAATTTAGGCAGGATTGTTGCAAACTATGTGGAAACTAATGATGGTGAGGCCTGGGTCGGTAACTGTTCTTTGCGATTGGATTGCATGTAAATAACCCAGTCTTTGGTCTTTCCTATGCAGGAAGAAATCAATCAGAGGAAAGTGACCAAGGCAGCACCATGAGCTCCCCAAATCCAACCACGCCCAGTGATGCCCTCTTCCCAAACCCGACTTCTCAGGAAAACCGGTGTCCCTCAAGCTGCACCTTCCCCCATTCCACTGCCCAACACATCAGTCACCGGGCGAACAATTACAAGCGTCATCCCAAGAGAAGAAAGTTCATCAGGCCTTCCCCCCCTCCCCCTCCCAATACGCCAATTCCCATTGAGCTCCTTGATTTCAGTGAAATTCCGCTGCGACACTCCTTCTGGAAATTGCTTTTCAACGGATGCATTCTCTTTGGGATTGAATTCAGCTATGCAATGGAGACAGCTTATGTCACCCCTGTCCTCCTCCAGATGGGTCTACCAGATGAACTATATGGCATGGTTTGGTTCATCAGTCCCATATTAGGTACAGTAATTCCACTTTATATATTCAGAATGTACCATATTTAGCTCTGCATGGAGGGTCCAGCCCAGCTATTGTATTGGCCATAGAATGAGGAATATGTGATTCTTGCAGTTCTGGACATGTATATAGAAGAACAACTTGTGACTGAACAAGACTTGCATTTTATAACATCAGGAAGTCCCAAAACAGTTTATGAAATAATTTTAAAATGTTGTAAGTGACCATAAATAAATATTTAATTGGAACAAACCAGACTCATCATATGGTCATAAGGAGGAGCCAGAGGTCCATGCATTCTCTCTCACATTTTGAATTCTTCATCTTCTTTTCCAGATTTGTTCAAGTTTCTGTTGTTTCCACAAAAACAGGCTACTCAGCCCAACTGGCCAACGCCAGTGTTTATGCTCTGCATCAGTTTCCTCCCATCTTGATTCATCCCATCCTATCGGCATATGCTTTAGTTACTTTTTTCCCCTTATATTTGTCTTGCTTCTCCTTAAATGCCTCATTCTGTATAGCTGTGACAGAAGAAGAGCATTCCCAGTAGAGAGGCAAATGGTTGAGGACTTTTACTGCTTTTATAAATGCTGGAATATCTCCTCCTCCATCTTTGATCAATAGGTAATGTCTGACATATAACATGCAAGTGTGATTGAGGCAGTGCAGCGTAGGTTCACAAGATTGATCCCTGGGATGGCGGGAATGTCATATGAGGAGAGATTGAAAAGACTAGACTTGTATTCACTGGAGTTTAGAAGGATGAGGGGGAATCTTATAGAAACATATAAAATTATAAAAGGACTGGACAAGCTAGATACAGGAAAAATGTTCCCAATGTTGGGCGAGTCCAGAACCAGGGGTCACAGTCTTAGAATAAAGGGGAGGCCATTTAAGACTGAGGTGAGAAAAAACCTTTTCACCCAGAAAGTTGTGAACTTGTGGAATTCCCTGCTACAGAGGGCAGTGGTGGCCAAATCACTGGATGGATTTAAGAGCTCTAGGGGCTAGTGGAATCAAGGGATATGGGGAGAGGGCAGGCACGGATTATTGATTGGGGACGATCAGCCATGATCACAATGAATGGCGGTGCTGGCTCGAAGGGCCGAATGGCCTCCTCCTGCACCTATTTTCTATGTTTCCATGAGATACTCAAATTCTCGTGTTGTCCATTACTAGTGACAGATTTTTTTCTTCACTGTCTAGTTCCTGACTGAATCCTTCTCCTCTTGGAACCATTTCAAACTACCCAATTATCAGGGCAGGAATTCTCCTGAGAACGGCAATCCCATATTAATGTGATAGCTGGATATAGTTCATTGAGCAACTGGAGCCAAACACTGTGAGAACTAAAGAGAAAGGGCGAGATTGCCCATTTAGAATGGGGATAATTTACATGAACTAATCAACCAGCTAATCTTTCAGATGTGGGGGAGAAACTAGAGTTCTCGGAGGAAATCCATACAGTCACACTGAGAGCACCCATTGGCAGGATCAAACCTAGGTCACTGTAGCTGTGTGACAGTATCGCCATACTGTTAGAGGTATCTTGTGGGAGCAGGGTCAACATTGCCACACAATGGCAAACCTGTTCAGGTTCAAGCGTGTTATGTTCATTTAGGGAAGAAGATTCAGTGTTACAATGCTGTAGGGAGATGTTGCAGGGTCAGGCTGCTTTACATTCTTGTTCAGGTGATTCACTATTATCATATTGTGGGATAACTGTGGAGAAGGTCTCAAGTCTCGTTATTTGTGGTTGCAGGTTTCCTAGTTCAACCAGTATTGGGAGCCTGGAGCG
The DNA here is from genome assembly GCF_010909765.2 of Amblyraja radiata. Lineage (NCBI taxonomy): Eukaryota > Metazoa > Chordata > Chondrichthyes > Rajiformes > Rajidae > Amblyraja > Amblyraja radiata. The sequence continues at coordinate 26,003,042 of NC_045986.1, read as the reverse complement.
ATGGTTGCTCATCTCGCTTTGGCCGTCGTAGGCCCTTCATACTTGTGCTGGCAATTGGTGAGTTATAGTTTGATGTTATCTCTGAAGAAAATTTCAGTCTCAAGAGAAAGTTGACAGAATTGAACTGGGTTTCGAAAATATAGTGCATGATTGATTCCATGAAATGCAAGGTTTAAGACCCGGCGACACTCGTCAAATAGAGTAACTATTCAGAGAGTGGATGTTCATTGAAGACTTTCTCATTCATGCGAAAATTACATTATGGAATGAATAATTCAGGGTGGAAAGTTTATACAGAGAATAAGGTCATTCTGTGTGTATTTTGGAGAGGGAAGACCCAAGCATTTGAAGAGTAGATGGGTAGGTTAGTTGGATGTAAATGGAGAATAAATGGGTGAGTAACATGGAGGGGAAGGGAAAAAATACACAAAGTGCTGGACTAACTCAGCACTCAGGTAGCATCTCTGGAGAACATAAAGAGGTGACGTTTCAGGCAGGACCCTTTTTCCAGGTAGAGGATGAAGCAGGTTGATGAAGTGAAAGATATGGGAAGGTATGCATCAGTGGGTTTGCGGAATACGAAGAGAAGGTGGGTCAATGGGGACTATGGTTCACATTGCTTTCCACGTTTGATTATTGCATTGAATTTTAATATCCTACTTGACTAAGCAGGACCCGTTGGGTCCCTGTCACACGGGAGGCCTGGTCCCCCAACGCAACCCGTTCCCCAACGCAATATTCCACCACTCACCCGTTCCCCCAACGCAATCCGTTCCCCCAACGCAATATTCCACCACTCACCCAGAGCCCCCAACAGCGCAGGCGCGGCTCATTTCCCCTCATTCCCCGGCACTCCCTCCCCCTCCTCTTCATCTTCCCTCTTCTTTCCCCTCTCCTCCTCCCCTCCCCAATCCCTCCCTCACCTCTCCCTCCCTCTCCTTTCCCCTATCCTCAGTCACTCCCTCCCTCCCTCCATAACTCCTCTCCCCTCCCTGCAGCAAGGGGCACCACCGTCCCAGCCATGGCGGTGACTGACAGGAGAGGAGACCAATCTGCGCATGCGCGGTTTTTAAGATTTTTAAACCGTAATAACTTTTAAAGTATACTATAGATCGGAACAAAACTTGTTGCACTTGCAGCACAGGAGAATGGTGAGTCAGGTGGCGAAAAATCGTAGTGGTTTTGTGTACCGATTTTGCGCAAATAGAAAAACCACATGCATGCCGATGGTTTACTAAATTAAAGTTCTTGATATTTATTGGTTAAGGCTGCACTGATATTAAGCCCTCTTGATTGGGCACTCATGGGTGTCATCAGCCATGTTTTAAGATATTCTTCAACTCTGGGCAGCCAGCTTGTTAGTCTGTTTTGAGATTTAAGAGGACATCTGTCTCAGAATATTGTACACACCTTGTGCAGATGTCTTCTTTGTTACAAACCAGCATAGAAGTCATTGCAGTGAATAAGCATGAGACGATCACTGAATGCCTTGACTATAACATTCCACCCTGCAGCAGTGTGAAGTCAAAGGATCCCTAAATCCTAAAGCTTGCTCATTTTGACTGACATCACTATAAATTGATATAGCCAGATTACCTGCCTCATGTATTTATGTATTACCAATTGTGTGATGCTGCAAATATTTCCGGCAGAGGCCTGGAATGAGGCAAAATGGTTGAGAACAATAGCTATTTTGGTAGCCATTGATAAAGCCTGGCCTCCATATCCAACAGGATGGAAATCCTGTACAGCAGGCTGCCAAAAGCTATTAATCCAGTGCCGGTCACCTCCTAAGCTTCTCTGAGCTGGATTTCATTGCTGACTCCTTTTCACTGTGGGTTGCAAGGTGCTGACTGTACTGTTCCCGAGACTCTTCTAAACTCTGCAGTATTGCAGGATACTGGTGACGCTGCTGGTTAGAGCTGCAAAACCTATTTATCAGGGTGGCCCCTCCAGCACTCAGAAAAGTTACACTTTGACACCGCAATGATTCCCTGTCCAACTTCTGTGAAGAAAGTCTTCCATAGAGTTACTTGAAAAAGGAGCTGTGAGCTCGGAATCGATGACAGGTTTTGGTTATCATCTGTTTGGCTCCTGCCCAATGCTCTCACCTTTGTTTCACTGGGAAGTTCTGAGAAGCTCAGGCAACCCTTATGCACTGGGCTGAAACCCCCAGAGCCTACAATTTTGCTCTTAATGAACAATTGCCCTATTGAAATAGCTAAATAGCCTCTCCTCAAAGGTTGCACATGTGGCTTAGATTAAAAATGCAAGTTGGGAGTCAAGTTTCCAATGTGGTGTGCATTTGCAAATTTAAACTGGCTCACTTCCTTTCAATGTGGGTTTGATCTTCTTACTGTGTTGCTTTGTTCCAGGTGCACTGTTTGGCCTCTCACTGCTGCTTAATGGCAGGGACATGGGTCTTGCTGTTGCTGACACAGTCACTAATCATAAATGGGGCATCATCCTGACCATCTGTGGTGTTGTGCTGATGGACTTCAGTGCTGATTCAGCAGACAACCCCACCCACGCCTATATGATGGACGTCTGCTGTCCAGAGGATCAGGACCGGGGCCTGAATATACATGCACTCCTGGCAGGTTTGTCTCCATTCAACAACATTTCATCACTGATTTATGACCCTAATGAATGAGTCAGATACGGGGGTACACAAAATTGCTGGAGAAACTCAGCGGGTGCAGCAGCATCTATGGAGCGAAGGAAATAGGCGACGTTTCGGGCCGAAACCCTTCTCCAGATACGGGGTCTGGTTAGAACATATCCTTGCATGACATTTTCTTTCCTGCATTATAAATGAACACTAACCTTTCCCTTCCCTCTACTCAGTTGTGTATGATTGTTCCACATCCACTCACAATGGAATGAGATTTGCTAGTTTGCCGCATAATGCTTCTCTTTTAAATCCATCTAGGTCTGGGAGGCGGGTTCGGTTACGTCGTTGGTGGGATCAAATGGGATCAGACCAATTTTGGAAGAGCTTTAGGAGGTCAGCTCCGGGTTGTCTACATTTTCACAGCAATAACACTGTCTGTCACTACTCTTCTGACGCTGACAAGTATCCCAGAGAAGCCACTGAACGCACAGGGCAAACGGAAAAAAGTGATGAAGAGCCCGAGCCTTGCGCTACCTCCCTCTCCACCAATGGCACTTGATTACGACAGAGGCCAGACTACTGGCCAGAGTGTCACGAGAATCTACAACGGTATGACCAGTCCCATTTCCCCACTGAGCCCCCTCACCCCCAAGTATGGGAGTTTTATGAGCCGTGACAGCTCTCTGACCGGGATTAACGAGTTTGCCTCATCCTATGGAACTTCCTATATTGACACGGTCCTGATTGACTGCTACACAGGAGCCAATGACCAATACCTCAGCATGCCCAGACACGCCCTCAGCTCCAGTCTCCCCCGGATACCTGACGAAACTGAAAATGAGGAAATGGGATCTTCGATGGTTGTTGAGAATCCCGAGAACCTGCAGGTTGATATCACAAGAAATTCAGCATCAGGAATTCTCAAAAGGCCGGAGACCTTGAGTATTCCGAACAGTTACCTGGCAAATGGCGGTGACAGTAGTCGGAGACGGACAGTGACCTTCAGTCAACAGGTACAGATACATCAAAGGAGCATACAGTTCGGTGAGGCATGGGGCGGGGTTGTGGGGGATGGAGTAAGCCTTTGGGAGGTGGAGGGCACTCAGCATTTGGAGGGCGATTGGCAAAGAGAGCGGCCGAACAGTGCGACGAGGGGGCAGAGTTGGTTAGGAATTGTGTGTTCAGGACTAATAAACACAGATCATTGGTCAGTTTGAGTATTATAAAAACCCAACTGGTTTTCGAATGATGTGGCCACTTAAGTGGGTCAGTTAGGCCCATACCCTCCCACCCTTTCTCCACAGAATACCTTCCTCTGGTCTCCATAGGTTCAGACTTCACCTGGTCAAGTCATTCCAGAAACACAAAAACTGGACCCAGCTTCCATCCAGTAATGTTGAGCATTTTGAAGACATAATGAATTTCCCTCAGGAGAGTTGTCAGTCCCATTGGGAATCTCACCAGCACATTATCAATGTAATGTACAACATGCCCGGCTGAAAAACCTAGTAACCAATTGCAGTTACGCACAGCACTTTTGGATACAGGTACAACATGTTCGATTTGAAAAGCAGGATGACTCGCCCCCTAAAATTTGTGAATCCCTTGACCAGTTTTTGAGAGTGCCTTAGAAGGCACAGCCATCGTTTCCTAATGTTTAGGGATAAAACTATTCCTGGATCTGAGAGTTGATAATCACCCCACCGGAATGACTGGACTCTCATTATTTCAGATGCTGAACTCAGGATTATTCACGTTACAGTGTTCCAGTGCCACCGTATGATAGAATAAATCTGGTTTTAACACCCTGACCATGAATTCTGTTTGGTCCCAAACTTCACAATCCCTTTGCAGATTTTGGATGATGCAGGACTGGTTAATGTTGCAGGTTTGTTCTTCTCACTACATTCATAGCCTTGGGAGTTCACAAGTTCATTAATGATAGGAGCAAAATTACCCCATTTGGCCCGATAATACTCCACCAGTCAATCATGGCCGATCTACCTTTCCCTATTAACCCAATTCCTGCCTTCTCCCCATAATCCCTGACACTCGTACTAATGAAGAATCTGTCTGCCTTAAAAATATCCATTGACTTGGCCTCCACAGCTTCCTGTGGCAATGAATTTCACAGATTCACCTCCCTCTGACTAAAGAGATTCCTCCTCATCTCCTTCCTAAAGGAACATCCTTTAATTATGAGGCTATGTTCTCTGATCCTAAACTCTCCCACTATTGGAAACATCCTCTCCACATCCACTCTATCCAGGCCCTTCATTATTCGGTAAGCTTCAATAAGGTCCATCCTAAACTCCAGCGAGTATAGGCCCAGTGCCTTCAAACGTTCATCATACTCATTGCTGGGATCAGTTCACATCACCCTGGTACAGCATGGGATCGGTTAGTGTTAAGTCCAACCCGTGGAAAATGTTTTGACTTAAAACATTGACCATCTCCACTATCCATTGGCTTCTTGAGGGGATTATTCATCAACAGATGAGATGACCTTGATAGTTCTGTTTTTGTCTGGGCTTTGAAACAGGCTAAAATGTTTAACAGATTTAACAATATTCTCAGGAGTGAGCTGGTGCCTCTTAGGCACAGATGCATTATAGCAATTTATGATCCCCAGAGAATCATGTACATGATTCATGAGCTGTATTACACAAAAGCTTGGCAAATTGTTGTTTTTTTTTGTTATGGTGCCAAACCTAAAAGCTGCCAGTGTTTAATAAGACATTGGGTTATGAAAAAAGCACCTAAATCAGTGTAGAGATGTCTATGACTTTCGGATAGTTGTGATATATTTGAAGTTCAGAAGTAATTGTTGCACATGAATAATGCAATGTTTGTCACCATTGCATTATTTGAAGTTTCAATCCCAGGGTCCACAAGTTGAAATGGGAAATGGATAAGAGATACATGGAGAATTGGAGGCAAGTATTGATGAGACAGACTAAGGGGAGAATAATGCCTCTGTCCCACTTAGGAAACCTGAACGGAAACCTCTGGAGACTTTGCGCCCCACCCAAGGTTTCCGTGCGGTTCCCGGAGGTTGCAGGTAGTGGAAGTTCATTATGGGTAACTTCATTGGGATATGATTTCAAATTGGTAATAAAAGTCAAATTAAAGTAACATCTTTATACAAAAGATATTGGAGCTGTGGACAAGAGTGAAGCACATTGAGACATTGTTAAATAGGATCAGGAGATAATTATTATATGTCCGGAGGAAGAAGTAACCTATATCCTGAGAGAGTATGCAGAACGGTTGAAGGGTACATTGGGAACCCCAGTGAATGTTGGCATCTTCAGGGCTGGAGGCAGGGAGGAAGCCATAAAGATGCAGAGATACAGGATGAGCTGATAAATTTAGATTGCAGTGACTGATTTAATCTTGTTACAGGTTGCAAACATCTTGCTGAATGGAGTGAAATACGAGACTGACTTGAATAGCGCAGAAGAATTATCTGAGAGGCCGCTCTCCACATCTGTCTTGTTTTCATCAATTTGTCAGATGCCAAAACCACTGCGGAATCTGTGTGTCAATCACTTCTTGGGTATAACTCTCGCTATCTGTTCAGCTGTCATCAAATGCTGTGCTGTAAATACTGATCTGTGGAAGGCTAGGAATAGAAGTTGAGAAGTAATTTGAATACAAGAGCAAAGTGGTCATACTGCAATTCATGCAACTCATTCAACCATATCCACAATGATCTTCATTAGGTCTCTCTACCTAAGAAAATATCTCCTTGCAATAGAGGGAGTGCAGTGAAGGGTCACCAGACTGAGATGCTGAGGAGAGATTAAGCATTCTGCATTATGCTCTCTAGATTCTAATGGAAGGAGTGGCGAACTCATTGAAACATACAAATTATTTTTTAACATGGCTTAACAGAGAAGATGTAGAGATGATATTTCCCCTGGCTGCAAGTCCAGAGCCACTCAGGACTGAGATGGGAATACATTTCTTCACCAAAAGAGGCATGAATTTGTGGATTTCTCTACACAAGATGGCTATGAAGGCCCAGTCCCTGAATATTTTCAGGACAGAGATCAATAAGTTTTTGAATGTTTATGGAACTGAGGGATATGGGATTAGTTCAGGAAGGCGACACTGTGGTAAAAGATCAGCCATAATCTTCTTGAATGGTGGGGGAGGTAGGGAGAGCTGCCTGTGTCCATTTCTTACATTCTTAAATATCCTAGCAAGACAGCAAGGGATGAGCTCTGCACACAACACTGAGTCGGCCCTACTAAAAGCCACAATGAACATTTTGTCTCTGACATTAACCACAGTTCTCACCCTTAGAATTATTGAGTTATACAGCATGGCAACAGGCCCTTTAGCCCAGCCCATTCATGCCGACCTAATACCATTCCTTCTCAGCAGAGATGCTGCCTGTCCCGCTGAGTTACTCCAGCATTTTGTGTCTACCACGATTTAATAAATGTATATTTTAACTCAAATTCATGTGATTATAAGAGCAGGTTAGAAGTTGGATATTCTATTTCAAGTTACTTAACATCTGACGGAACAAAGCCTTTCCATAATCAATGAGCACAAATCAGGAGTATGATGAAATATTGTCCATATACCATGATAAATACACCTTCAACTTCACTGGTGAATCTCAACCCCATTTAGGATATAACAGCCCTCTTGACTGACACCGCATCGCTCACCCTAAACATTCACTCTCATCACTTGGTACCATCAACAAAATGCACTGTCGTTATTTGTTAAAGTTACTTAGTTAACACCAACCGGCTCTCAAAATTAGAAATGGGCAAGGACAACACCTGCAAGAGATTATCAATATATGCAATTTCTTCTTCAAAATACATTCTAGTCTTGAAAATATATTACCAATCCTGCGTCATTACTGAGCCTAAATCCTAGAGCGTTTCCAATAACACTGGGAGTACCCTCATCCAGTGGACTGAAGGAGTTCAAGTTATCTCACCACTATCTTCTCAAGGAGTTAGGAATCAGCAATAAATATAAGCTTTGTCAGCTACATCCACGAGCTGTAGATTGAAAGAATGATTTTAATAGCCTAATCTGTCCATATGCTTCATTCTGTGCTGTATGGTTAAATAAGATACACTGCCTAATCTTAAACCCTTGTGAGCTTTTTGTTTATCACTAGTGTGCTCTCTCTCTGCAGGTTGGCTGTCATTTGAAGGGATGCTGCTTTTCTACACAGACTTCATGGGGGAGGTGGTATACGGGGGGGACGCCAAGGCACCTCTCGACTCGGAAGCATTTCAAAAGTACAACACAGGAGTGAGCGTGGGCTGCTGGGGAATGTGTATCTATGCATTCAGTGCAGCTTTATATTCAGGTAAGGCACTGAATCTACACTGTGGGACTGCTCAAGCACCAATACCAACAACACAATGCAATGCCAAAACTAGTTACATATTTTTGACAAAATACATCACATGAATTTGAGTTAAAATATACATTTATTAAATCGTGGTAGACACAAAATGCTGGAGTAACTCAGCGGGACTGGCAGCATCTCTGCAGAGAAGGAATGGGTGACTTTTCAGGTCGAGACCCTTCTTCAGATTGATGTCAGGGGATATTAAATCGTGGTGTTGTATCTCATTACACCAGTAAAACTACATAATCTTTTAGACTAAACCAGAATGTGCGCCGGTAATTTGTCCAAACCACCGTGGAACGGCAAATCTAAAACCCTCATTATATAATCATGCATCCAATTTCCTAACTATCGCTACCAATAGCTTGACAATCTCCCCATAGATCTTCCTTCCCCTTATGTCTCTCTATCCCTTAACACTCATGATTCCAGGCTTGATCCAGCCTGACCACCAACCGTCTCTCCCCCACCCCTACCAGCCCCAAGACCTTTGGACAACCTCTGCTAGCTCATCAGTAACAAACATAGCTGTGGTTATCTTATTGTCCTTGGATCAAAGGCCTTTCTTCATGTTTACTTTAATAATAATAATGATGGATGGGATTTATATAGCGCCTTTCTAATACTCAAGGCGCTTTACTTTGTGCCTCATTTGGGTAGAATCTGGCTGTTGGGCCCCTACAGAGTGCAATGTCAGTGAACCCTGAAGGCGTGCAGGATTTCTACACCGATGACCCCTGTTCAGATTCAGTACTATGCTGAATTCCAGGCAGTCTCATTGTGGATTTGTCTATTTGTTGCCAAAGGGCAAGGTACTCAATTCTGGGACATTGAATTTTGTAATTAATCTGGGAGTATCTAATCTGTTACATAGGGAGGCCTCAGGAATGGCAGTCCAATGCTCTGTAGAACTGGAAGAATTTGTTGACATTTGTTGCGTGCAAGTTCCATGTTGTTGGGATTGGCAAGTAGTGTGGTCCATAAATCATATTCAGAATGATTAATTCAATGCAATAATATAAACAAGTAAAAATATCCATATACCATCATTTTAAATTGTATTGGTAAAACAAAAAAAAGCCAACAAGTATGCCATGGCAAATATGCAATGTCAACGATACAGAATGGCCATATTTTTCATGGGTGTGATTGCTATGTTTTCTGTGGGCAGTGTGGTCATATTTGCTGAAGTCAATCTTGTCCTGCTGCTGTGGCCATATCGGCTATTATGAAAGATGGCCGTGTTTATTGTGAGCTGGGTAGCCATGTCTGTTTTGAGTACTTGTTGTGATGGCCAATTATGCAGTAGGTATGGTGGCTGTGTATATTGAGGGCATGGCAATCATATTACCTGTGACAGTATACTCTGTGAATAGGGTATCAGTAGGGGATGTGTGGCTCAGTTTTAAGACGATCTTGACTAATTCTGGCAATGGGAATTCATTAAGAATTTCTCTGTAAAAAAAAGACAAACAGAATGGACAACTGGATCTGTGAAGGTAGCTCCATCAACTGCCAACATCCAGAACATTAAATGCATTCTTTAATTCTGATAATTATCCAAGAAAAACATTTTTTCCCTCTGTTTCTGGTAAAACAAAGTGTTGCCACAATTTTCTGTGAGTTTATCAGATTTCAGATTTCTATTTGTCCTTATTATTATACGCAAACTGTGTGCATACCCCCGAGAGTAGAGTAATTCTCCATTGACCAAACACACTCAGAGAGCATGGTTTCTGTGCAGAGATTGTGAAACCTGTTGATTGAGCTGAGAGAAAACAAGATCTGAATGTCTGCAAAATTGAACCACAACCTCTTTTTGAAGCAGCAATTCGTATCAAAATGTGGAACTGAACTCGAGACTGTACCTTATGAGCCAGCATGGTGTGTGAAAGCACTGGCCAGTGTGGAACTAAATTATGCAGTACACTACCATGGCATTCAACAACTGCAACCTGAGATGCCAGCACCTAACTTGGCAGCATCCAGTTTGCCAATGGTCACCACTTTAGCATCATTCAGCATGCCAGCCCTACACAACACATCACCACTCATCACACCAGGATGCAATAAATCATAATCCATTATACTAACTCTAACTTTATCTTCAAACATTTACTCTACTTTTCTCAACACATTTTCGGCTTTGTTTTACACATTTCTCATTATGCAGTATTTTGATTTTCTTCAGCCATCTCATTTAAGCATCCAACACATAACACCAAAAAGCCCTTGCAAAATTATGACTGCTCTATAACCCTGACCATAACCACTGGATCCAGGTATCTAGTGTTCTATCACATGTTCCTTTCTTTCTACAGCACTGTTGGAGAAGCTTGAAGAGCACTTCAGTATCCGAACTCTCTACTTCTTTGGTTATCTATGCTTTGGAATTGGCACTGGCATAGCTACTCTGTCCCGGAATAGCTATGTTCTTTTATCACTTTGCGTTACATATGGGGTCCTGTTTTCTTCACTCTGTACTCTGCCCTACTCGTTGCTGTGTGAATACTACCAGAGCAAAAAGGTATAAACTCATAACAAAAGTGTACACTCACATAATGCATACTATAGTTAATAACAAAACTGCATCCAACCAGCATCGGAGAACAGTTTTTGAGTTGCTTTTGGTTCTGCTTTTTTTCAATTTTGTGATATAGGAGACTGAGCCAAGAGCTTTTGTTGTTAAAGTTTGTAAGGATTTACCATGTATCTGATCAAAGCCAGAGAGGTGGAGAGAGCAAATCAATGATATCTAGGACTATTGCATTGTCAGCATTAAACATTCTCCTGAGATTGGGAGACATTCTAGTGAGAGGGACATAATTTGGAGAACAATTTAGGAGTTTAACAATTTGCAGAATTTGTGATATAAGATCGTAAAGATAAAGAGGCTACTCCACCTTGATCTATACTTATCCTGAATATGTTTAGTGGGTTAGGGTTTGAATTTAACCTGTGTTGTACTTGGACTATTTGATGGAACAATGTCGAGGGAGCTTTATTATGTGTCTAATGCATCTTGTATCTGCCTGTGGAGCATTTGATGGGTCTGTGTAACTTTACCCAGAATCTAACCTGTGCTGCATATGCTTGAGAGTGCCAAGGTGCTGTCTTTGACTGAAATGGATAATATTTAATTCACATTGACTTTTTTTAAAAAAGTTATCATTGTCTCTTGTTGGTTAGTTATTCCATTGATCTTTTGTTATGACTAATGCTGATGGATATCTGTCTCTAACATGCAGTATATTATTCTTTTCTAGTTTGTAGGACCGCATGCGAATGGGACTAAGCGAGGGATGGGTGTGGACATTTCACTCCTGAGCTGCCAATACTTTCTTGCACAGATCATCGTTTCTATTGTAATGGGCCCGCTAACATCAGCGGTCGGTAGTGCCAGTGGGGTGATGTACTTTGCCAGTCTGACCTCTTTCATCGGGTGCCTGTACTCTTCTCTGTTTGTAATTTATGAGATTCCTCCTGATGATGAAGTGGAGGAGCACACTCCTCTCCTCGTGGACACCTGATAGCAGAAGTTCCACGTGCAAGCCATTCAAAGAAGTTGCAGTTGAAGTTTCGCACTTTTTCCAAGATTTCCACAACCAAATCATCATTGCATAAAAAGAATTAGAAATGATGGACTAATTCCTCTTATTTTTAAATCTGTGCCAGTCCCTCTGGAATATAAATGCAAAAATATATATGTAATATATAATATAAAAGCTATGAGAATTAATTAACTAGTGGCAGTGATATGCATGGGTTACAAGTAAAAAGTCTGCACTTCTCTCAGGCGCATGTGACCGTGTGGGAGTGGGGCCCCAGGCACAGATTGTGGCAACACAAGACGTATCATGTTACCAAGGGTTTGTAAACCATGTGCATCCTGTGCATCCCCGTTTTATTTCCAGCCATTAAAAACTGTTCAACTACATTAGGTCTTTCCAAAATAAATGTCCTTTTCGCAGTGTTGGAAAGAGTTGGGAATATCACAATCGATCACAATCACAATAATACTTTATTATCCAAGTATGTTTTGCAACATACGAGGAATTTCATTTGCCAAGTCAGTCATACAAATAAAAAGCAACGGAACACCCAAAATACATTTTAACATAAACATCCACCACAGTGACTCCTCCACATTCCTCACTGTGATGGAAGGCAAATAATATGATAGGAGTTGTAGAGTGGGAGTGTGAAATATTTTCAGTTAAAGCAATCCATTGTCCATGGAAGGCAATATGTGTTAATGCAGTCCACAAAACCTCCCAGCCCACAGTTTTGTGAACCACAGTCTTAGTTTGTGAGATTCCTCATCCCATGTAAGGTGGAGAATAGGCTCACTTCAACCCTGAAAAATATCCAAAGGGTAACGAGTGGTTAAATTGAGAACATAGTGAGAATGATACATTGTATGACAGTCCCAGGTTCCATCTTTACTTTAGACTTTAGAGATTAATTGCAGAAGCAGGCCATTCGGCCCACCAAGTCTACGCCGACCAGTGATCATCCCGTACGGTAATACTATCCTACACACAAGGGACAATTTTACCAAAGCCAATTAACCTACAATCCTGTACACCTTTAGAGTGTGGGAGGAAACCAGAGCACCCGGAGAAAGCCCATGCTGTCACAGGGAGAATGTACTAACAATATACAGACAGCACCTGTGGTCAGGATTGATCCTGGGTTTCTGGCACAGTAAGGTAGCACCTCTACCGCTGCGCTACGTGCAGCCCTAGCTGATCTTGGTCTAATGGCAACAGTGATTATAGTTGTTACAATTTGAATCAGGGAGTGTCCCCACTTAAAGATCATTATCCAGTGACTGCGGCAGTGGGTTTGTGTATTTGTGCTGTCTGTCCCAGGGCCGACATTCCAAGGGTTGGTACAAAGGAAACCTCCCTCAACTCTGTCCCGTCACACATCAGGGACAGATATAAACTAAAAATCTGTCCATCTGAGATTAATTGTGCATTCCCTATATTAACTTTTTAAATTACTCTAGCTTCCTCAGAGTTTAATAAAACCCTAAATCAGAGAGAAACTTCACCTTATATTTTAGTGATATGGTTGCAAGTAGATATTTTTATGGATAATTTAACTAACTAACTTTTGTCAACTCTACACTTATTAATGTCACATTATGGTTAATCTTTGCCATTAACGTTTGCTCACTACAACTTGGACAATCCTTGCTCAAACTGTTTTTGGAATCTATGGTGCTGTGACTAACAGGGGGTTTCATCAGTCCATTAGATAGGAACGTAAAAACAAAGGATCAGAAGTAGTTCAGTCTGCCGTCTCTGTCATTCAGAAAGATCATGGTGATTTAATCTTGGCCTCAACACCACTTTCCCACGTTCTCCCCATGTCCCTTCACTCCCTTATAGTTCAAAAATGTATCAATATCCACCTTGAATATATTTAATGGCATTGTCCTCATGGGTCTGTGGGATGAAAAATTACAAAGAGTCGTGATCCAAAGTTGTGATATTCGATTTGCCAAATTCTTGCTCAGTGGCCTCTTATTGTTGTTCAAATTGAAGCTTGCATCCCTTAGAACAAAGGTGATTGTTTCATGAAGTACATAAGTCACTGTTCCTCCGTAATATCCTGTGGTTGAGTGCTGAATAAGTGCACATCTTTCCCCAATAGCAGGAGAAGGGAATGAAATTTGAGATGCTTGGATTAGGTAGCATGCAACTATTTATTTGAGATATAAGAGACAGCAAATGCTGGAATCTGAAGCAAAAATGAATTGCTGAAGAACTCGGCAGATCGAACAGCATCTGTGGAGGCAAACAAATTAACGATTTGAGTCAAGACCCTGCATCAACGCTAGAGTCTCAGTCCTAATTTCTAGAAATGTTCACAACTCCTTCACCTCCCCCACCCATTCCCAATTGCTGCTTGACCCACTGAGTTCTTCCAGCAGTTTGTTTTTATGCCAATATTTATTTCTACGGGTGATGATGAAGAGCACATTATTATTATGTGTGGGGAAATATGAAAACATGCTCACAGAGGTAAGGGATAGTCAAAAAAATCTGAAAATACGCAGCAGGTCACCAGAACGTGCTGATAGAAGGTCATTGAGCAGAATAGTAACTGTGTTTTCCTCTTCACAGATTCTGGTTAACCTGCTGAGTATTTCAAACACTTTTTTTTAATTTCCATCATCTGGCGTAATTTGCTTTTGCACTGGAAAGATAGGGGAGCCTGGTCAGTTCACTTTGAATGTTATCTGATTGTGTTGATGGAGTGGAGTCACAGTAGGAAACAGGACAATTAGAGCACTAATTAGCAGAGCAAAAAAACAACTTATGCCAGCTCAGTCCCTCACTCAATTTGAGTACAGGAAGGAAACATGTTTATAATTGTATTAATCTTTACTCTGATTCTAGGTAAAAACTTATTGCACTTGTAAATGATTATTGACTTGAATATGAATGACACAGTAAGGACCTTGGTTTAAAAAAAATGAGATTAAATAGGTCCAAAATGTTGTTCTTCTGTGTCATTTATTTAATTATATTGATCAGTAACTAAATATTTCAAACCCGTTCAATCATCAAGAGTACTGATCTCAATTAGACCTCCAGCTTTAAGATACAATCTGTTTCCGTGCCTTTGGGATAATGGCAGACAGAGTTAGAGAAGGTTTTTGCTCCAGGTTATCAGGCGTTTTAAGGGATGGGCTTGGATATAGTGCTCATTACAAACCTACCCATAGAAGGATTTGCCCTGCCTTAACAAATGTTAGTGTTCTGCTTCACTGCACTGTCTGATCTATCTTTCTTTCACCCTGCAGCAGGTGGAGAGCTTTGTTGCTTTTGCACTAAGATTTGTGCTTGTGGATTATCACAGGGTTTCAGTACAATTTAAAAAATGTTCCTCTTCATCAATGTCATTGTTTGACGCCAGAGGGAGCCACGGATACACCGTTCTGGCTGCAATGCATTCACATCACTACATCCATCTGCTCCACAGCCTGGCCAAACCTACATAACTAAGCAAGATTAGTTAGGGTGTAATTTCAAAGCTGCACCTGTCGGTGGTAAGCTGGAGATAGCATTACCAATTTATTAAAGGAAAAGGGAGATGGGAAAAGGAGAAAGTGATGGAGCTTGATCTGTCATTGATCTATTCAAATCTCAAATTTCCTGATTTTGTTTCTGTATCTCTACTTTGATTATCATTGTAGAGCTGGAGATAAATTGTCACACCGTCACCTTGCCATGATTGCTTTGAAATTTCCTGGGGCTCCAGCAATCCTTGCTCTTGGTCCTGTACTTTCCCACAACAATGGGTGATTAGAGCAGCTTCCAACCAGTATTCCCTATTTTCTTCTGTGTTGGATCCAGCTCTCAAAGAACACACCGGATCTAAATAAATCCATCAGACCATGGATGAGGGACAAGGTACCTGAGAAGATTGAGCAATGCTGAACAAATTTCCTTGGGGAAGATTAAGGAAAGTATTAATAGAGCTATTCAAAATTATAAAAGGCAGGAGCGAAGTGGATCCATGTCCCAGTGATAGTCGGCAACTTCAGGGGAGGGAACTGGATCTCAGTGATGATCAGCACTAACAGGAAAGGAGGCAAATCAGAAAATCAACCTCAATTGAAGTTCCACCAGTCAATTCATGTAAAGCTTTTGATGAATATTTAGATTTGCTCCTAATCATCCATTCCTTCTCTCCAGAGATGCTGCCTGTCCTGCAGGGTAAATCTCTTTCAGAACCTTCCACCAAGTCTCAGAGTGTAACTTCTGGGAACACTTCACAGCTGATCAAATCCGTTGAGATTAAAACAACTTTGCTCATCGGTGTTGGTAATTGGCAATCTCCTGTGTGATGCACCTCAGGCAGGATAATTAAATTTAGCACATAACAGAAAACATGTTCTACTGTTGCCAGCCACCTCTGTGCAAGCATTGCCTCTGAAAGAAGTCTGCTCATTCAAAAGTGACAAAAAAAATTGCAAAGCTGCACCTTCTTACTCCAAGTAGGGTTCACGTCCTGAAGAAGTCTCGACCCAAAACGTCACCCATTCCTTCTCTCCAGAGATGCTGCCTGTCCCGCTGAGTTACTCCAGCTTTTTGTGTCTTATCTCCAGAAGATACTGACTGTAACTGTGAAACAGCCATGATATCATCTAGTTCCTAATGGCTGAGAATAAAATTGCTTGGTTGATAACAGGCCAATTTAAATGTTTTTAATGGACAAGACAACATGTGCAATTTCCACTTTATCATATAGATGTTGCTTTCTATAGTGTTGTTTTCTTCTTAGGCAGTCCCTTGGGGATTGGGGTGATTTGTGTCCACTATATGGGTTCTGAGATGATCAATGAGCTCCATGAGGAACCCAGCCACAGGTGGGGAAGGTGGGTGGATTATTTTGATTATTTCCACTGGTTACATTTGGCCGTCGCATGCTTCTGTTGGAAAGACTTGAAGTGGCAGGAGCCTGTCTCGATGCTTTTTCCCCATTTTAAGCGGATTTGGGAAAGGGATTCCCAGCAGTGGATGTCACACTTCTTCAGTGAAATTTTGAGAACATTGATTCTGGATTTTTTTCCTCTGTTCACCAGAATCTCAGAATAGAGTGTCTGCTTTGAGACTCTGCAGTAAGGCGGGTGTGTGTGCCCAATGAAGCAGGCTGAGTTTAATTACAATCTCAGTGCTGAGGATGTTGGCCTGGGTGAGGATACTGACATTGGTTCACTTATCCTGACAGTGTATTGGAAGATTTTGCAGACACAAATGGCTGTGGTCACTCATACTGATGCTAACATGCTGATCAGTCTGAAGAAGGGTCTCGACCCAAAACATCACCCATTCCTTCTCTCCAGAGATGCTGCCTGGCCTGCTGAACTACTCCAGCATTTTGTGTCTATCTTCAGTTTAAACCAGCGTCTGTAGTTCCTACCTACACTGATGCTATCATGGACAGATACATTTTCAGTAAGTGGATCGATGATGACGGTGTCAACTAGATTTATCCTTCAAATTGGTTCAGTCAATACATGCCACAGAACTAGTGTGGAAGTTCTGCCCAGTGAGGTCAGTAAGTGCTGATGCTATCAAGCCACTATTGGTGATGGCATTGAAGTCCTGACGCATAATGTATTATTTTTCCTTACTTTACACACTGCTGCTCACAAACATTGTTCAACAGTTAATTCATCAACCAATCAGGAGGCATCTTTACATGCATCTGAAACTTCATGGGGTCTGGAGTCAATGTGTGACTCACAGATCTAAGACATTGAACCATCACCTAATGTGGGATTGCATGTCAGTAACAAAAAACATACCAGGGATTGTAATGCAGTGGACGTCTGGCTGTAATGGGTTGTTACATATGAAAGTGGTGAAGGAACAGACCCAGTGAGGCCTGCTCCACCATCATCAAGATCATGGCTGATCTACCTCACAGTCATTTCTTTGCATTAGCCACCCATCCCCTGATTCTCCTTAATTTAGTGAAGTTATTCATCTTGTTTTGAAGGAACTCAATGACTGTGCCTTCTAATCTCGCTGGGATAGAGAATTCCAAAGATTCACCATCTTCTGCATAAAGAAACTTCTCCTCTAAGCTGGGGAAAAAAAACATTCTCCCTGCATCCAGCGTGTTGAGCCCTGTAAGCATTTTGTAAGTTTCAATGAGATCACATTCTTCCAAACTAAAGAATACAAATCTAATCTACTCAATTTCTCCGTACATGGCAAATGAGTCATCCTTGGAACCAGTCGAGTGAATCTTTGTCGGATACTCTGAGGGAAGTATAACCTTTTTTTAGGCTACAAAACCAAACTATACACCGTTGTACTCTGGGGTCCTATATAATTGAATAAGACTTCTTTATTCCTGTAGTTAAATCCTCTTGTTTTAAAAGCCATCATACCATTTGTCTTACTAATCACTTTATGTATCCGCATCTTTTAGTGTCCTGGTACTTGGATACCTAGATCTTTTTGAGCATTACCCAATCTCTCATCATTTTAAAGTGCTAGGTTTTTCTATTTCGTAGACCAAAGGGGATAACTTCACATTTTTGCACATTCTTTTGCATCAGCCGTGTTCTGGTCCATGCATTTGGCTTCTCTATATTCTCATGAAGCCCATTATTCCTCTATGCAATCTTACCTAACATGGAACTATGATACAAAATGCTGGAGTAACTCAGCGGGACAGGCAGCATCTCTGGAGAGAAGACATGAGTGACATTTTGGGTCTGAAGAAGGGTCTTCACCCGAGATGCTGCCTGTCCTGCTGAGTTACTCCAGCATTTTACATCTAACTTTTGGTTTAAACCAGCATCTGCAGTTCCTTCCTACACATGAAAGCATGATATTTGGCCTTGTCGGACAATTTTTCCTGATAACATATCATATTCTTAGGCTATCTCTCAGGATCGAGGATTATATTCACTCCATTTTTGGAGATTCTCAGACAAGAGTTTGAACGATAAACTCTTCCATGGATGTTACGGCTGGTGGAATGGATGGGTGAGTAATTTGTGACGTGGTTCACCCCTTCTGCTACTTACGCAAGGCTTCTGGGCTCCCTATTAATGGCCTAAGGTTCTTAATACCATCTCAAATACTCCTTCTCCACCTTGGGTAGTCCTGGACCACAGATTCCCAGGAGTCAGTGGGTAAATTAAAAAAATAAATAAAAATACATCATGTTCACTGGCTCCCCCTTAATCTGTCACTTCCTCAGAGAACGATAATAGTTTGACTATATAAGACTCTTGCCTCAATAATGTCTAGATCACCTCTTGCAGTGTAGACACTAGTGCACAGATGTTTGTGTGATCAATGCTTGCCATAATAAATTCTTAGTGGTGCATCCTGTTTTATTCTTGTTATTCTTATTGTCATTATGCTTCAATATGGCGGTTATGATGTATTAGAATGGCTTGTTGGAGATATCAGGGGGCAGTTAAGCGTTAACCACATTGATGTGGGTCTGTAGTTACACAGAGATCAGAGAGTTGTTTTCTTTTCCTGAAATAATTGTCCAACAATCTAATAGTCTCATGGTCACCATTACTGACCCTGGCTCTAAATTAAACTTGTCATTAACTGAATGGTGGGATTTAAATGCAAATTTTTGGATTGTTAGTCCATGCCTCAGGATTATTAGATTATCTTGGGGATCAGGTCTTATCCCCTTTGCTGAAGTTGCTGACTCTCACTGGGATCCAGGTACCTGTTTATGCTCAAGGGTTGCATACGGGCAAAAAAGATCATCTCGGACCACTCCCATCCAGCAAATCACCTTTTTCAGTCTCTCCCTTCGGGGAGGCGCCTCAGGTCACTTGCTACTAAAACCACCCGCTTTAAAAACAGTTTCTTCCCCTCAGCAATAAGAACTCTCAATTCCGTCCAATAATCAGACAATAATATGACTTTGATGTATACAGTGTCTTGTCTATGGTCTTTGTTTGTTTTTTTGCACTATGTATTGTTGGTGAGATTTGTGATTTGTGATTTGTGATGTGGTATGGATGCACTTTATTACGGTGATCTGTGTTATTAGTGGTATGTAACAAAAGCAGTGTACCATCATGTACCGAACCCAAATACCACCAACCCTGGTTGCGTGGCAATTAAAGATTCTATTCTATTCTATTCTATTCTAATATCACTGGTTTTTCCCAAGTTCTCAGCGTATACAGAGGATGCTTGACCATCTACAAATTCCCTGCTCTTATTATTTCATCTAAAATACTAATCTAGGGACATAGAGCTGGAAATGCCAACAGTGTCCCACTTACAGGCGACCGCTGGCATCCGTGATAGGTCGCTAAAATTTTCAACATGTTGATAATTCAGCGGTGACCAGAAAGATGCTACGACTCTTTGGAGACCACTCATGACCATACAGGTGACCCCTGGCGACATGTCACGGGTGACCTCTCAATGAGAGGTCTCCAAAGAGTCGTAGCATCTTTCTGGTCGCCGCTGAATTTTCAACGTTGAAAATTTCAGTGACCTATCACGGGTGCCGGCAGTCGCCTGTAAAGGTCGCGTAAGTGGGGCGGGCCCTTTAGTATGTGAATAACCAGGACTTTCCCCCAAAATTCATTTCCCCAGGAGTAAAATCCAGCTTCCAAGCTATTTATAATCTTTCCAGATATTTTACAATTAGTTCTCAGGATCTAAGTGCTGCTGCCATTCTTAGTTCCACTAGGTTTGGAAAGTGAGGGACAATGAAGGGTGAATTACATTTGGTGTGGTCAGCTCAAACCAGGGAAGAGTGACAGAAAACCTGCAAAGACCTTATACCCTACCCATTCCCTCCACTCTCGTTCAATACACCCATGTTCAATAAACTAGAATCTCTTCCTCACTCGACAGGTGCTGCTTGAAGTATTATATACTTAAATCATTTTCTGCTTTTTTTTTTAAACTCAGGGTTTTCATGTTCCATACACCTGTGGTGTGCATACCTGTCAGGTACAGCATGATCTGCATCTCTATGTACAGTATACTGTATGTTCTATATTGGTGTGCTGGACATCTGTATTCTGGATGCCCATCCCCGTCATGAAGACCATTGCTCCATACACTTGTGATGAATACGTTGTGCTCTGTACTCCCACACAAACGCAAATGAGTGTGAATGCTGGAAATCTAAAATATCAACAGAACCTTTTGAAAATATTCAGAATGTCCAATGACATCCATGGAAATAGAAACAGTTAACATTTCAAATTAATCAGCTTTTACCAGAATTGGAAATGAAGACACAAAGATGAAATGGAGAGAAAGGGAGGGTGGTGGGGTAGACCACAATATGTGATAGAATAAAAGGTTCATGGATTAAATGACAAAAGTTGATTAAAGAAGGTGATTGTTGGGAACAAAGAGTCAGTCTGCAGAAGGTATAAATACAGAGTAATTATCTGAAGCTACAGAAGGCTGTATGTAGTATGTAATGAGCCCAGATGCTCTTCGTATTTAGTTTGGGACAGTGTAGTAGGTTGAGGAGAGAGAGGTCAAGTTGGCATAGCCTTAGAAAATTAAAGTAACAAGTTGATTGGAAGCTCAAAATGACATATTTCACAAAGTAGATACATAATGTGCATTTAATTTACACATAGTAAATTAAAAGTAGTACAAGTAAATCACAGTTTCACCCATGACCAACCTGGCCAAGCCTTGATGGTCATAGCTGTTGCACTGGGTAAAAGATGAAAGATAAGATGAAATGTCAAAGTAAGAGTTAAGAAGGTGGCCAAAAAATATCAATCTGAAGCCAATAATGAGGGGTTAAACTACTTTATCCTCACAAATCTACCTGTGGTATCGTGTAGCACGCCAACTTGGCTGCATGGAAAAAAATTGGAGCAGATCTGTTGTTCAAAACTGGACATTGTTGCTGCTTTGTAGGTCAGCAGCAGCAGCTGAAATATGCATCACTACAAACAAACTGGAACATGGAGATGTATCGGGTTGGGGTCCTTCTTCAGGCTTGCATTTTCCTCCATCGCCCATCACTATCAAGCCACGACATCAGCCCTGGTTCAATCCGAGACTTGGGTGTCCTTGTACATCAGTCACTGAAAGTAAGCATACAGGCAGGGAAGAAAGCAAATGGTATGTTGGCCTTCAAAGCGAGAGGTTTTGAGTATAGGAGCAAGGAAGTTCTGCTGCAGTACAGACCACACTTGGAGTATTGTGCGCAGTTTTGGTCTCCTAATTTGAGGAAGGACATTCTAGTGTAGGTTCACCAGGTTGATTCCCGGGATGGCGGAACTGACATGATAAAAGAATGGATCTACTGGAATTTAGAAGGATGAGAGGGTATCTTATAGAAACAAAATTCTTAAAGGATTGGACAGTTTAGATGCAGGAAATAAATTCCTGATGTTGGGGGAGTCCTGAACCAGCAGTCAAAGTTTAATAATAAAGGGTAGGCCATTTAGGACTGAGCTGAGGGGAAAGAAAATTGCCCAGAGTTGTGAATCTGTGGAATTCTCTGCCACATAATGCAGTGGAGGCCAATTCAATGGATGTTTTCATGAGAGCGTTAGATATAGCTCTTAGGGCTAAAGGAATCAAGAGATATGTAAGTAAATCAAGGGATATGGGGATGTGGGGTAGCGTTGCTGATTAGAGAGGACATTAACGCAATGGAAAGGAAGGACATTAGTTTGGAGGATGTGGAATCGGTATGGGTAGAGTTGCGAAACACTAAGGGGCAGAAAACGCTGGTGGGTGTTGTGTACAGGCCACCTAACAGTAGTAGTGAAGTTGGAGATGGTATCAAACAGGAAATTAGAAATGCGTGCGACAAAGGCAAAACCGTTATAATGGGTGACTTCAATCTACATATAGATTGGGTGAATCAAATTGGCAGGGGTGCTGAGGAAGAGGATTTTTTGGAATGTATGCGGGATAGTTATCTAAATCAACATGTAGAGGAACCAACGAGAGAGCAGGCTATTTTAGACTAGGTATTGAGTAATGAGGAAGGGTTAGTTAGCAGTCTTGTTGTACGTGCCCCCTTGGGCAAGAGTGACCATAATATGGTTGAGTTCTTCATTAGGATGGAGAGTGACATTGTTAATTCAGAAACAATGGTTCTGAACTTAAAGAAAGGTAACTTTGAGGGTATGAGACGTGAATTGGCCAAGATTGACTGGCAATTAATTCTAAAAGGGTTGACGGTGGATATGCAATGGAAGACATTTAAAGACTGCATGGATGAACTACAAAAATTGTTCATCCCAGTTTGGCAAAAGAATAAATCAGGGAAGGTAGTGCATCCGTGGATAACAAGGGAAATCTGGGATAGTATCAAAGCGAAGGATGATGCGTACAAATTAGCCAGAAAAAGCAGCATACCGGAGGACTGGGAGAAATTCAGAGACCAGCAGAGGAGGACAAAGGGCTTAATTAGGAAAGGAAAAATAGATTATGAAAGAAAACTGGCAGGGAACATAAAAACTGACTGCAAAAGTTTTT
Source organism: Amblyraja radiata (assembly GCF_010909765.2). Taxonomy (NCBI): domain Eukaryota; kingdom Metazoa; phylum Chordata; class Chondrichthyes; order Rajiformes; family Rajidae; genus Amblyraja; species Amblyraja radiata. Next base: position 25,980,037 of record NC_045986.1, on the reverse strand, counting down.
ATAGATATGTGAAAAGAAAGAGATTAGTTAAAACAAATGTAGGTCCCTTGCAGTCAGAAACAGGTGAGTTGATCATGGGGAACAAGGATATGGCGGACCAATTGAATAACTACTTTGGTTCCGTCTTCACTAAGGAAGACATAAATAATCTGCCGGAAATAGCAGGGGACCGCGGGTCAAAGGAGTTGGAGGAATTGAGTGAAATCCAGGTTAGCCGGGAAGTGGTGTTGGGTAAATTAAATGGATTAAAGGCCGATAAATCCCCAGGGCCAGATAGGCTGCATCCCAGAGTACTTAAGGAAGTAGCTCCAGAAATAGTGGATGCATTAGTAATAATCTTTCAAAACTCTTTAGATTCTGGAGTAGTTCCTGAGGATTGGCGAGTAGCAAACGTAACCCCACTTTTTAAGAATGGAGGGAGAGAGAAAACGGGGAATTACAGACCAGTTAGTCTAACATCGGTAGTGGGGAAACTGCTAGAGTCAGTTATTAAAGATGGGATAGCAGCACATTTGGAAAGTGGTGAAATCATTGGACAAAGTCAGCATGGATTTACAAAAGGTAAATCATGTCTGACGAATCTTATAGAATTTTTCGAGGATGTAACTAGTAGCGTGGATAGGGGAGAACCAGTGGATGTGGTGTATCTGGACTTCCAGAAGGCTTTCGACAAGGTCCCACATAAGAGATTAGTTTACAAACTTAAAGCACACGGCATTGGGGGTTCAGTATTGATGTGGATAGAGAACTGGCTGGCAAACAGGAAGCAAGAGTAGGAGTAAACGGGTCCTTTTCACAATGGCAGGCAGTGACTAGTGGGGTACCGCAAGGCTCAGTACTGGGACCCCAGCTATTTACAATATATATTAATGATCTGGATGAGGGAATTGAAGGCAATATCTCCAAGTTTGCGGATGACACTAAGCTGGGGGGCAGTGTTAGCTGTGAGGAGGATGCTAGGAGACTGCAAGGTGACTTGGATAGGCTGGGTGAGTGGGCAAATGTTAGGCAGATGCAGTATAATGTGGATAAATGTGAGGTTATCCATTTTGGTGGCAAAAACAGGAAAGCAGACTATTATCTAAATGGTGGCCGACTAGGAAAAGGGGAGATGCAGCGAGACCTGGGTGTCATGGTACACCAGTCATTGAAAGTGGGCATGCAGGTGCAGCAGGCAGTGAAGAAAGCGAATGGTATGTTAGCTTTCATAGCAAAAGGATTTGAGTATAGGAGCAGGGAGGTTCTACTGCAGTTGTACAGGGTCTTGGTGAGACCACACCTGGAGTATTGCGTACAGTTTTGGTCTCCAAATCTGAGGAAGGACATTATTGCCATAGAGGGAGTGCAGAGAAGGTTCACCAGACTGATTCCTGGGATGTCAGGACTGTCTTATGAAGAAAGACTGGATAGACTTGGTTTATACTCTCTAGAATTTAGGAGATTGAGAGGGGATCTTATAGAAACTTACAAAATTCTTAAGGGGTTGGACAGGCTAGATGCAGGAAGATTGCTCCCGATGTTGGGGAAGTCCAGGACAAGGGGTCACAGCTTAAGGATAAGGGGGAAATCCTTTAAAACCGAGATGAGAAGAACTTTTTTCACACAGAGAGTGGTGAATCTCTGGAACTCCCTGCCACAGAGGGTAGTCGAGGCCAGTTCATTGGCTATATTTAAGAGGGAGTTAGATGTGGCCCTTGTGGCTAAGGGGATCAGTGGGTATGGAGAGAAGGCAGGTACGGGATACTGAGTTGGATGATCAGCCATGATCATATTGAATGGCGGTGCAGGCTCGAAGGGCCGAATGGCCTACTCCTGCACCTAATTTCTATGTTTCTATGAAAGCAGGAACTAATTTTGGACTTCAGCCATGATCATATTGAATGGCAGTGCAGGATCGAAGTGCCGAATGGCCTATTCCTGCAGCTATTTTCTAAGTTTCAATGAGGGTATGCTGAAATAGAAGTTGTACATGAAATGAATTACCAGCATATTCAGGCTTCAACACTGGGCTATGTAGATGCGAAACAGCAAGAATAACGTGTCATAGACAATGTCACGCAATCTCATAATTTATGGATTAGATCCAAGCTCAACCATCTCATTGCATCTAGTTGTAAACAATTAATGGGAAGGCGAGGCTCCAAGACAATCTGCATCTTTCACAATGGCTGGGCCCAGAGTAGGAAAGACAAGGCTGGATATTTACAACCACAAGCAGTCATGGAAGGTGTTGATAATGCCACCAAGAGGCACTCACCAATAACCTGTTCAACACCCATTTTGGTTTTGCTAGGACCACTTAGCTCCAGGCTGCATCAGAGCTTTGAGACAAACATAGACCAAAGAGCTGAATTCCAGAGGTGAGGTGATATCAAGGCAGCATTTGACAAGATGTTTGGCAATGCTGAAGTCAGTGGGAAACAAAGAAAAACACATTCCAATGGCTGAAGTCAAACTTCGCACAAAGAAGATGGTTACGGTTGTTGGAAGTGTTGCAATCATCACTGTAGGATTTCTTCATTGTTGACCCAATCTCTTCAGTTCCTTCATCAACAATCTTCTTACCATTGTAAAGCTGGAAGTGGAAATGCTCCTTGATGATTGCCAATTGTTCATTTCCATCGTTAACACCCCAGGAAATTAAATGTTGGATACCCAAGACACTGCAGATACAGGAATCTGGAGTAACAATCTGCTGCAGGGTCAAGACCCTGCATCAGGACAAAGTGGAGAGGGAAGATAGCTAATGGGAAAGGGTTGGTGTGTGGTGTATGACCGGGCAGTAAGTGAATGAGGGATGGAATTGGGACATGGAAGCAGGTGAATGATAAATGGGAAAGACAAAAAGGCAGATGAAGAGGGGAGGGAGAATGTGGAGATAGCTAGGAGGATGAGCTGGGGCAAAAGTCTACCTATGCTTAAATCTGATAAGTGAGGAAGGTGGTAAGGGGAGAGGTGAAGGGCAGATGGAATCAAATCAGATCGGGGAGAAAACTACCTGATTGCAGAAAGATCCAGGCAACAGAATGGGCTGATAAGTGGCAGGTAATATTGACCATTTCCAAAAATCTGAACAACTACCTTTGATATTCAATGGCATTACTATCTCCAGGTCCACCATCTGGGCAGCATGGTAGTAGGGGTGCAGAGGCAGGACCTTCATTCACCAGAAACTCAACTAGACCAGTCATACATGCTGTGGCTAGGACAAGTCAGAGGCTTGATACACTTCTGATATTCTCAAACATTTGTATCAACTACAAGAAACGAGTTAGGAGAGTGCCTGGATGAGTGCAGCTTGAATAACCCTCAAACTGTTCCTTTTCCTCCTTTTTCACTGCCATCCAGAGACCCCGACAGTCTGTCCAGGTGAGACAGAGGTTCACCTTCTCCAACTGCATCTGCTGTTCTCAATGTAGCCTGTACATTGGCAAGACCAAGCGTAGTCTTAGCACACATTTTGGTCGGTCTTGCGCTCGGTACACCAAGGCCTGCGGAACTCCACTTCCCATTCCTTTGTGTCCTGATTTTTCTCTTGTCAGTGAGGCAACACGTAAACTGGTGGAACAGCACCTCAAATGCTGCTTGTGTAACTTACAAACCAACAGTATGAACATTGAATTCTCCAACTTTAGCAAACCTCTACAACACGCCCTCCCCTTTCTCCCCCATTAAGTCACCTTTCTTTCCTCCCCTCCCTCCTGTGTCGACTGATCTTGCACTTTTCTTTACCCCGCCCCTTCATCCCTAAACAATCCACGTCCCTAATCCTTTACTCACCTTGTTTGTGTTCTATCATTTGGCCTTTATCCAACTATCTATCAAATCTCCTCCCTCACGTGACCTGCCAAGCTTTGTTCTGCCCTTCCACTCTTCTTCCCCCACCCCACCCCACCAGAAAGGTCCCAACCCACAGCGCTCAGTTACTCCAGCATTTTGTCTTTCCTTGGTAAACCATCACGTCCGGTTTCTTGTAACTACCCTCCAAATATTCAAATCCATTATCTTAAACATTCAATGCATGCATACACCACTGGTACACTTCACCTCCAGTACTTCGTATAAAATGCAGTTGCTCCTGTAAGCTACTCTATTATCCACAGGTTGTTCCAGAAGGCTGGAAGGTGGCTACTATACTGTTATTCAAGAAGTGCAACAGGGACAAGACAGGTAATTATATGCTGGTGAGCCTGACATTAGTGGTGCATAAAATGTGTGGGAAAGAACTCGAGATGCTGGTTTTAATCAGATAAAGACACAAAATGCTGGAGTAACTCAGGACAGGCAGCATCTCTGGAGAAGGAATGGGTGACTTTTCGGGTCAAGACCCTTCTTCCGACTGAAGTGGTGGATATGCTGTTGGGAAAGGATTCTTGAGGACAGGAAATGCTACCAGCATTTGGATACAGACTGATTAGAGTCAATATGGCTTTGTACATAGGAAATATGATTAAAAAAATTACGAAGAGGTCACCAAGAGGATAGGGCAGTGGACCTTACCGGTATGGACTTTGGCAAGGCCTTCGATTGGAGAACAAAGGTAGGTTCTGGTCCCACTATTTGTTCCCTAAATTAATGAATTGGACAACAATGCAGTTAACATTGTTAGGAAATTTATAGAATGCATCAAAATTGGTGGTATCAGAGTGTTGAAAAATAGCTGTTGACAAGATCCAGATCAATTAGGAAGGTGGGCCTAAATGGGAAATGGAATTTAACTCCAAAGTTAAGAGATTTGAAGATCTTATTTAGGGACAACTTTTTCACTGAGGAGTTATACCTGGAATGACCTCCTTGTTGCTAACTGTCAAACTGTTATTATGATAGGGAAATATCGAACTAAGATATTGCAAAGCAAATTACCAAATGTGACTTTTTGGGGGGGGTTGGATGTATGGGCAACTGATAATCTGGGAGAACTGTTGGTCAATACATTAGATGAAATATTTTAAATATCAACCAAGAACATTTGATATTAATTTGGAGTTATTACATTCTAGAGCTAAACCTGAACCCACAACTTTCTCACACTGTAGCTCCCAGCATCTAATCCTTTATATTTATCCTTCAAACTTAAGTGAAATTGTAAACTGTGCCAATTAAAAGCAATGTTTAAAAAAAAGCAAAATTGAGTATTATGTCTGGCAAAAATGACCAAAATACTCTGCAAGTACTTAGGGATTGAGACCTACTTCTAGTCAACCACCTTATTTCAAGTCACGTAAATAATTTAACCTTGAAATGTAATTTGGGAAATGGCTTCAATGGGAATGATAGAAAATGACCAGAATAGAGATGACAACCAACGGACACTGAACATTGGAAAGGAACAATGGGAAGTCATGGACAAGATCACACAGTACCACAGACCAACCACTGAAGAAAAATAAATGACAGGACCTTGATTGCATCTCTTTCCATTACGAAGACAAAAATCTCAAGCGCAACTCCCAAGGCTACACAAGAACATTTCTAATCACATAACTAGGTTAATCCATGCACATCAATTTTGCAAATTGAATTAATCCTGGCATAATTTACAATTATGTTAATAGTTGTAAAACAATGTATTACTATTTAGGGTCAGGCTGAAAACCATTTTACTAGAGCTCATCCATAAATTTTATTAAAGGGCCTGTTCTCTTCAATCAGCTCAAATGGTTGCTTGACCCGCTGAGTATTGGCTCTGAAATTACTTTCCACTCCTCGAAGTGGCTGAATACAGCTGTCCCACTTTTTGCTGCCAGCCATCAATCACCCTCATCCAGATTTCCATACACTGGCCCAGCAATAGTCATGAAACTTTTCTACCCGCTTCCCTTCAGTTTATTGTTCTTCATGGGTAAAGCGAATAGGTAGTGGTAAAGAAATGGAAAATATGTTATTGGTAATGCACTCAATGATCATTAAAACCATGTTTTAAAAAACCCAGATTTATTTATAGTACTTAACCAGAATATACAAAGTAGTGGTCAAGCATGAACTAATGAGGTATACAAATTTAAACCTTGTTCAATATGGAAAAATGACACTAATTCAATCAATTCCTTAAACCATGGGTTTTAAGCATACATCACAATGAGTTCAAAATTTACAAATTGACCCTGTCAATTTACTAGAAATGTACGGCACCACAAACAAAAACAGCAAAAAACTGTGGAGCTTGAAGAAAGTATTTTTTTCTTATTTTTGGATTTTTGTACAGAATAGAAGACCAATTTTATTTCCCCCCTACCCAACTTAGCAAGACCTATATCTTTGGCCTTCATTGCATATGAACCTATACCCTAAGCACAATTTACAAAAAGAAAGAAGGGCAGTAATTATTTTTTTCTTGAAATAAGAACATGGTCAGTAAACTGTAAAGTGTGTGCTTCTGAAATGTACAAATTCAAGTTCTAAACCCATTTTGAAACAGACCCAAAACTTATTACTGCATTCAAACCCATTACAAACATGGTTGTACAAAGACCATTTAATAAATAACTTCATAAAAAAAACAAATATCCCCCAGAGCAATGCCTTGGACAGGTGTTTCAAGAACCAGTTGTACAGTACAATATAAAAACTCACTCTGCAAATGTACAAGAAAAAGCACACTCTCTACATCGTGAACTTGACCACACCATCAAGATATAAAATTTTAAACAAAGGAATGTTTAAGCTTCAGTCTTGGATTTTGTTGACTCTCCATTTTCTGACTTTTTCCTCTTGCTTTCGACTGCATCCTGGAGGAAAACAAGGAAATTAGTGGCTTAAAATTTCAATGTCCAACCAAAATGAACAGCATACTTTCTATAGCATTCAGTGATTCAATGAATTTACCTTTTATGCACTTAAAAGACCTGTCAAGCCCCTATTGTGTTCTGACACGATATCATACTTATATGGCCAATAACCTTGAGATCAGGAATTAGCACACCTAATAACAAAATTTGAAATTTGACAGAACACATACCAATTCAGTAATTTACTTCAGAATTTAACATTTTAGTCAAAAGAACAACTTTTAAAAATCTATACAAACCTCCTCCTCTGCAGGACGCTTTGTTGCATGACCATCTGCATCATCTCCTTCCTCCTCAGCACCTTCTTCCTCATCACCATCCTCTTCACCTTCACCCTCACCTAGATGATAAACATTCGTTACCAACCAAAATCTGTGCACAAATTTAACGATGAACGTTCAATACATCATAATAAAATTGAATGTTGTGCCACTTAACCAAAGTATTAACTTAACCAAAGTAACAACTAGACTGCTTAAAACATTGATGTCACGCAAGTTTTTTTTTAAACAAAAATTGTATCAAATTCAAAATGTATCCTGGATACATACCATCTTCATCTTCTTCCTCTTCCTCATCTACTTCCTCTGCATTCTCATCAGCATGTTCTGCCCCATTCTCCTCTTCCTAAATACAAAACACCTCAATTATGCCATTGTGCCAGAATACAGTACATTGTATTTGGCAGAGTAGTTATAATATGGAATTTGAAAGGCTAACAATAGTAAGAAAAGTAAACACTTTATGGTTTACCCTGACGTGCAAGAGATTATTATCACATGACAAATATAAAGTTACAGGACATGATCCCACTAGTTAAGTGTCTACAACATGGGATATGCCCCCTCCCACATGACCATGTAGGACATGGCAGAAACCATTGCGATTCATGGGAGGCGTCTTGCGGAGAGTTGTGAACAAAACAAGAGATCTTTCCCTTCTACAAAAATATAACCCGTGATACTATTTGAAAGTTCTCCACCCCTCCATCTTAATACCTACTGTTCCATTCGCTGGAGCATCACCGCTTCCATTTTCTTTTTTTTCAATTTCCTCCGTAGCCTTTTCCTTCTCCTTCTCCTTCAGGTCCTGCAATTCAGGAGGAAAAAAAACATTAAAACGTTATGTTTAACATCAGTACGGCTTGCAGCCCTAACATTCCGCGCCGCCTACATGCGCCCATTCATTGCAGCGATCTCCCCGCCATCCTGCGCGCTTCGTGTTCACTCGAGCAACAAACACCAAAGGCCGCGGCAAATTTCGACGTCCACCAAACCAGGCAAGCGCCCCATCGCATTAAATCCAAACGGCAGTGACTGAGCTCCAGGCTGCAAGACACCGGCGATGAGAAGCCAGCATCACCCACGCTCAGGCCAAGTTTAAAAACATCGCCGTGTTGTACTATTAGAACCATTGGCCGCGTTGCAGAGAAAGCCATTCATTGACACGTTGCCTTCGCTGTGATAGCGAGGAAGCGAAAGCCTTACCATAGCTCGATTCCCATTTAATTAACACTCGTGTGAGATTTTGCAAACTTCGGGTCTGGCGCGGCCGCCCCGCGCCCTCCATCCGCCCCGCGCCCTCCATCCGCCCCGCGCCCTCCATCCGCCCGGCGCCCTCCATCCGCCCGGCGCCCTCCATCCGCCCCGCGCGCTCCCACCGACCGCACGCGCGCTCCGCTCCTCGCCCTCAAGTCTCCCCCGCGAGGACATGCCCCGCCCCCCCTCTACCTCCGCGCGGGCACCCGCTCGCCCCCCCCCCCCCCCTCCATCTGGGCGAGGACATACCCCGCCCCTCTCTCTACCTCCGCGCGAGCGCTCTCGCTTCTCCCCCCCCTCCATCTGGGCGAGGACATACCCCGCCCCCCCCTCTCCTCCCACTGGGCGAGGTCACCCCCCGCGCCCCTCCCACTGGGCGACGACATACCCCGCGCCCCCCCCCCCCCATCCCTCCCTCCGCGCGTGCGTCGCCGCATCCGTGCGCGCGCTCCACTCCCGCCGTTTCCTCAACCTCGTCCCGTCGGACAAAAACAAACCCGGTGTCAGTAAAGGGCGGGAAGTGGCGGCGATGCAGGCGGCGTCGAGAGTTCTCCCAATCCAACTTTCTTTCCCCCCATCCCCTCGCACCCGCGCCAAAACCGGCCGGATGAGTCTTGTGACCGAGCGGGGTCCGGAGCGTGGAGTGGAATCACCGGAGTGAAACGCGCGACCGGGTAAAGAAAAGGTTATGGCGAGGGAACGATTCCCGGGAGGGTCCAGGGCTTGAGAAAGGCGCCGGTCCTCGGGAAGCTGCAAGGATGCTGAGGGCGGGAACGATGTAATTCGGCGGCCGCCAATGCCCGCAGGTTAAGAGACTGGGCGCCGGGCTAGTCTGCCGGGGACAACAGACCCCGGCCCCGCCGCCGGACTCCACCAACCCCGCCCGCGGGACCCAGGGGCCGGTCCCGTTCCCCCCACACACAGCGCCCGACCCCCGTAGCCGGTCGGTCGCCAGTCACCGCGGAAAGAGCGCACTTTCACTCAAAAAAGGGTACCGAGCGCAGGGGCTCTGCAGCGCCCACAATCCGTGTTTACATTCACTCCAGAATCAAGTTTTCAACTTTATTAAAATAAAGTAAAACCTGAAGGACCAGAACAAAACTCCGCCGCCCCTCAGCCCCCAAAACATCGCCCTGAACTGAAACCATCCTTGTGCAGGAGGTCCGCACTTTTAGGTCGCGCTTCACACAAACAGAAATTTGAGATAACAAAGGGAACACGAGGAAGGTTAAACATCAAGAATAATTTAGGACCATTTTACAATTATGTTTGTGGCAACAAAAAAAAACTCACCTTAGTTTTAACGTCTTTGGTGGTGTCCACTACGGTGTCAGCCATTCTGAGGGAGTCTCAGGTAGATGAATATATTTTTCAAAAATTGAAGTCAAGTAGGTAAAGGCTGACTTATCCGGTGGTTGTAAATATATCTCCGGGCAGATCTCCCTGTAACTGACACACGCTGTGAGGAGGAATGAGGCGCCGTTCGCTGCGCTCACACTCTTATTACCTTCGCTCCCCGACACCCAGCCACGCCCTCCCTGTCGCCCATTGGCTAATGCCGCTGCCTGTCAACCGCCGGGTGCCACCTCCCCTGTTGTTGATTGGTGATATGCATATACAGTTCGCTATGATTGGCTCTTCGACTTCCTTTAAAGTCCAGCCTTCGCCGCGCTGATTGGTGCGATGTTAATCTATATTTGCATGGCCCCGCCCCGAGCTGACGCTCACCCGGCGCAGGTCATTCCTATTGGGTCCTGTCGCCAACGCACCAAGTGTAGGCTCAATGATTTGTGGCATCGTCTCAAGCTCTTGGTCATTGCTCCTGCACAGATGTCAATCACCAGGCGGAGCAACTTCCAATTGGAAAATATGACTATTTAGACCTAGTTGCTCCGCCTCCGGTTTTTAACAACTAAGACCTGGCATTCATCACGTCTAGAGGTTGTCTTCTACTGGTCCATTGTCTGTCAATTATTTAAATCCTTCATTTTAATTGGTGGTAGTTTCAAGCCTTGCCTTCCTTTCATTCGCATTGGTAAACTCTCACAATTGCTCAGTTTTCGTATTAATGTAATTGGTTCCTTTTTAAAGGTCATCTACTTATCGCCACTGTCCAGAAGACTGTTATTTCCTTGCTTGTTAGATTGGCATTGAAATTTGTTTTTCCCTGTTTACCATTACTAAGATCCATATCGTAATGTTCTTATTATTATGACGGACTCAGCCAACCGCTGATGGGGATTTGTGTTTGAATATCTAAATAGGGCTGATTTGACTTTGTTCAACAGTATTCAGAGTACAGCAGCTCACGTTTTTGTTGAAAATAATCCTTTAAAATTAACTCATGCAAGAAACACCGAATAACTTTCTACTAATAATGCATTGGCATTTACGACGCTTTAACTCGGGGAAACAAAGCATATGAAATGAGTCCCCCCCCCCCCCCCCAAATTCGGGAAATGGAATTTACCTGGTCGGATTAATGCTAATCGCGAGCCGAGGCATCCGCAATTTTTATGGGTTTTTTTTTTGCAATTGTCCCACTCAGATCTTCAAACTAATTGTTGGAGCGTGGTTACTTGTTCGCCGTTTCCGCTAAATCCGGTGTAACAGACACGTTCTGTTACGTTTAGATGTGTTACATTTACTCAGGTGCAGCTCTCACCTTCACGTTTTCCTCCACACTCGTGTAATCCTTTCCACCGCCGTGGATAGGTTCGCCTGCGCTCGAGCGCCAAGTTATAACAAAATGGAAACTTATTCTGAGCGAGTCTTGACTTGAATCACAGTGCGGTGGCAACTTCAGCAGACCTACATTTTCACTTCTTTTTACTTTAAGAGTTCTCGTTTTAATATATACATTTGGAAGGGAAAGACTTAATCGATGAACTAAGCAATGACCTTCTAACGGCACGTCGTATTGTTTTAATGTTAATTCCGCAATTTGTCATGCTTCATTTCTGAATTATTTGAAAGGAAGTACTCAGTAGACGGTCATATTTTTGCTATTGTATGATATATATACATATATAAAAATTCGGTAACTGGTTAACTGACAAGAAATCCTTCTTACCTGTTGTACCAACAGGTTTTACCTGGCAATTTGCTGACTCTATATCGACTCGTGTCATTGCTTTTTCCCGCCTTTGGCTGTTTGCCACATACTCGTGCGGAGAAGTTCCTTTTGTCTGATTTATGAACATAGTTTCCAACTGTCAGGCAAATCGAAACTGTTGCAACACAGCCGAGAGCAGATCGCGAGTCTATTCGCTACTTCAGTATCATTAAATTCGCGTATGTTTTAATAACAAGTCTAGTACATGGCAATTGTTAGTTGGGCTTATTGCACGAGCTGAGCAATAGCAAGGTTGGCACCAAAGATCCTCCGCTATAGGATCTTTGGTTGGCACTGAAAGCCACGTGATGTTTCTATCTTATAATGTTTTTTAGTATATTTTTTTCATGTTAACAACTGCAACTTCAGAACTTGATTATCACAATGTTATTGAAATCAACACTCATTCCACTTGTCATTACACGAACTCAATCAAAACCATGAACCGCCTATGTTCATTCAATCTTTTCTTCTGCAGAGTACTATTTTAAAACCCGCTAAAAAGTAATCATCAATCTGGTGACTTGCGTGGTCGCCTCTTTTTGGCCTTGATGGTTCGCCTTGGCCTTTTACCTCAGGCTTCCAATTTAAAGTAAGTTAATTTAATTTAAGGAATCCAAAACTGGATTCAAATTAAGACATATTTTGCAGTGGAGTACCTGGTCATAAACATCTTTACACATTATACTTTTTTGCTTGATACTTTGGGAAGGGGTTTCCTACAACCTTAATGCAAAACCGCAGAGATCTCGAAGATCTCAGATTCGCTTCAGAATCAAAATATCAGCTAGAGAAAGAATAGCTTGGGCAGGTATTACAACGACTGCCCACGACCTAAAATAATCCCTGACAAGTTTTTTTTAGGTTACCATGTGAATCACCATCACCTAGGAACAGTGGTGGTACCTGTTCCTTTTTAGATGGAATAAATAAAATACAAGATGACAAAATTATTATATTGAAAAATCCTTAAGGATATTGTTCCACAGAAGACGAACTATGTCCTGAGAGCATATTTAATTCTCATCATTTTTATGTGCTTAGGTAAATTGTTTGTGCAACAACACTGGTTAAAAAAATGTTGTTTTCCTACTGTGTGTTTAGTGCATGTCCCTAAATGTGATAAACTTTTGCTGTTGACAGGAGAGATTATTTGGTAATTGGTGACCTCGACATCTTTGGAGGGTGGGAGGAAACGAGCACCCGGGTGAAAACCCCATGACCACGGGGAGAACATACAAACTCTGTACAGACAGTACCCATAGTCAGAATTAAACCTGGGTTTCTGCAACTGTAAGGCTGCATCACTGTGCCACCCTCAAATTACACCCCAGGATTCTGAAAGAAGAAGCTTTCGAGATTGTGGAAGAATTAGTAGTGATCTTTCAAGAATCATTAGAGTCAGGAGTGGTCCCGGAAGACTGGAAAATTGCAAATGCTGCTCTGCTGTTCAAGAATGGGGCAAGACAAAAAGGGGAAACTGTAGGCCATTAACCTAACTTCATTTAGATTTTAGAGTCCATTATCAAGGATGAGGTTTCCGAGTGCTTAGAACCACATGGTAAAATAGGCTGAAGTCAGCACGGTTTTGTGAAGGAGATCTTGCCTGACAAATCTGTTATTTGAGGAAGTAAATAGCAGGGTAGGTAAAGGAGGGTCAGTAAATGTTGTTCACTGGGATTTTCAGAAGGCCTTTGATAAGGGGCTACACTGAGACTGCTAAACAAGATGAGAGCCCATGGTACTAGAGGGAAGATTCTAGCATGGATGGAAGGTTGGCCAATTGGCAGAAAGCAAAGAGGGAGTTTTTCTGGTTGGCTGCCAGTGACTTGTGTTCTGCTAGGGTCAGTGTTGGGTCTGCTACTCTTCACGTTGTACATCAATTATTTGGATGACGGAATTGGCTTTAAAGCTGGTCAGACTGCATTTGGAGTATTGTAAGCAGTTTTGGGCACGATATCTGAGGAGGGATTTTCTGGAGTTGAGTTATTATTCTGGAGTTGTTAAAAATGAACAAGCAAAATATGACAGCTGTCATTATTCAATGGCAGATTAGTAAGGAGTTTATAAAGGATTACCCATTCTGAGGGGGAATTTTGTCTCTTGCGGATCTTCGAAATTTTGTTCACCAGAGAATATGGAGGCTGAATTATTAAATATACTCAAGGCCAAGATCGACAGATAATTATTTAAAGGGGATCAATGTTAACAGGGAACAGTTAGGAAAGTGCAGCTGAAACTAAGTTCACATTCGTCACGCTCTTTGTATAATGACAGTAAAATCAAGAGCTACATTGCCTACTTCCGTTCCTGCATCCATTTCTTATGTTATCATGAATTGTATGCAAAATGTAGTAAAATTATCAATTTATAGATTGACCTGAGTGACAGCCGAAACTGCATTGGGTATTCACTTTAGCATGGTAGGAGCCAGATGCATGTTGATAGATTACTATTTTAACTAGAGGCTGAGCCAAACAGGATTTGGGAAAATTATTATCTCAGCACATACCACATTGCATAATTTATTTTGCAGAAAAGGCGGACTTGGGGCAATTTCAAATTTGTTGATATTCTGAGTTGATTTTGAGTGTTACCTTCCACTGTCTTGCTTTCCCTGTGCTCATGATTATGATGTTCCTGTAAACTCTGGAATTTCCCATCAAAATTGCTCCCTATTCGTTCTCTTCCTAAAAACCTACCTCACTGACCAAACTTTTCAGCAATTGCCCTGATATTTCTTTAATGTACTCGATGTCAAATTTTATTTGCTAATGCTCCTGCAAAATCTTTTGTGAAATTTTACTATGCCAAAGACCTTATGTTAAACTAGTGGCTGTTTCTTGTTGAGATAAGTTGATTGGGAATTTATTTCCCTGTTTTGTTTTACAAGCTGACAGCAGTTATTGTACTAAGGACTGTACAAATATAGTCCAGCCAAGCTTCTCTGGAAGCCAAACGTATGAGAGCATAGACATGGCACATAGAGACCAAGTGCAGGTTTAAAAAGCAGTTCAAGTGTAGGGCAAATACTTGATTTCGGTGTTTCATGGTTGGATTTGTCTTCAGTTCCCCAGTAAGGAGGGTGTAGAATAATTCCTTTCCTGGTTCATTTTGCAGCTGCTTTCATAATTTGTACTCGTATATGTTCATTCTGTGTTTGTTTATTTTCACTAAAGTGGTGCTTTTCAGATTCTCTAAATATACAGGAATATTGTGGAATTCTTTTTTTTACAGGAATAATTGGTCTTTGGTGCTTTACCAAAATGGCTATTTTACATACGTGAACTAAAATAGTAGGGATTATTTTGCTGGAAGGGTGAAAACTGGCACCAAAAGCCTCCAGTGTTGACACAACTAGTTTGTTTGGAAGTTCTGATATAGTTCTCCGTTTTAGTTATAATTGCTGATTATAACAAGGATATCAAAGCAACATTTGACCAAGTGAGGCATGAAGAAACCCTAGTAAAGCTGAGGTCACAACTGGCATAGAAGCTAGCTGTGATTGTTCGAGGCAATCATATCAGCTCTGAGATTTTGCAACAGGAATTCCTCAGGACAACATCCTAGACCTAACCATTTTTGGCTATTTCATCAATTCAATTATTTTTGGTGACTTCAATGAACTAAAAAGAGGCTGTTTGCTGTTAACTGCAAAGTGCTTAATTCTATTTACAACTCCTTTTGATTATAATGTAGACAATATTTAGGCTTGGGCTGATAAATAGCAAGTCATATTTTAGCAGTCACCAGCTCCAACAAAATAACATCCCTTTGATCATGAATGCCATTGCCATCAGCATATCTCACAACATCATCAACCTTGGGTTGATAATGAGAATCATCAAATTACTAGAAATCTAACTGGTCCAGCCACCAAGATTTTTGACAAGCTCTGTCATGGTAGAATGGTTCAGAAGTTTAAAGCTCAACGGATCTAAGGCAAGTTGGCAAACTAGATCCAAAATTTATTTGGTGGCAGGAGGCAAAGAATCATAAAATCATAAAAACACCAAAGAAAGCTAATTTAGCCACCAGTTGAGAAAGAGTTACCCAAACTAATTCCACCTCCAGTGCTGTAATTCCAGCATCAGTAGCCCTGCAAGTTGCAGGTCTCCATACACACCTCCAAGATCTTTTAAAATGTTATGAGGGTTTTTCCCTCCACCTCAGTGCTTCTACCAGTTACTTTGAATCTTTGCCCTCTGGTTTTTGACTCCTCTGCTCTGGGGATTAAGTCATTCCTCTTTGTCTACCAATCTCCTTACTATAATTTTGCACACTCCAATTAAGTCCCTCTTCAGCCACTAATCCAAAGAAGATAACCATGACTTATTTCATCAATTCCCCCGGTCCTGGCAACAACTTTTCTCTGCACCCATTTCAGTCAATCGCATCCTACATGTGGATACAAAAGACTGCAGATGCTGGAATATGGAGCATAAAACAAATCGCTGGAGGAACTTAGTAGGAACGACAGATGCTGGTTTAGAAACAAAGACACAAAATGCTGGAGGAACTCAACAGGCCAGGCAGCATCTCTGGAGAACATGGATTGACCAACTTCCATCCGGGGATGAATAAAGTTTATCATATCATAGGTTACATTTCGGATTGGGTCCCTGCTTCAGACTGATTGTAGTGGGATTCGGAAGAAAACTGAAAGAAAGGAGGGGCAGAACATGCCTGGCAGGTATTTTCTCCAGGTGCTCTGGTTTCCTCCTACACTCCTATTACATACAGGTTTTAGGCTAATTGGCTTTGGTAAAAATAGTAAGTTGTCCCTATTATGCAGGATAGTGCTAGTGATCTCTAAAGTCAAATGTTTGGGGATGTACATGTGAACAGAAAAGAGTTGTTCTTGTCATTTAATCTCTCCTGTTCCCCCTAACATGTTTCTTAAAACTTAATGTTACTATTGTTTTCCAGTTTTTCATGGACCTGAAACCTTTTTTCCCCCTCTAAAGATACTGCAAATCTTGCTGAGTATTTCCAACGCATTACTTTTTTCCAGCATATTAATTAAGACTGGGACTAGGCTACTCAGCCTCTTGAGATTGTACTTCTATTATTAGATTATGGTTGATCTGATTGTAACCTTAATGCATTTTCATGTACTCCTGATAACCTTTCACTCGCTTGCTTATAAGAATCTATCTACTGCTGCCTTAGGGGACCGAGGATCTAGTGGGTGGGAGGAACGGAAGGGAATTTAATATGTTAGTAAATGGTGTTAGGTAAACTGTTGGGACTGAAGGCAGATAAATCCCCAGGGCCTGATGATCTGCATCCTAGAATACTCAATGCGATGGCCCTAGAAATCGTGGATGCATTAGTGATCATTTTCCAATGGTCTCTCGACTCTGGATCAGTTCCTGTGGGCTGGAGGGTAGCCACTTTTTAAGAAAGGAGGGAGAGAGAAAACGGGGAATTATAGACCACTTCGCCTTAAATCGGTAGTGGGGAAGTTGCTTGAGTAGATTATTAAAGATATTATAGCAGTGCATTTGGAAAGCAGTGACAGGATAGTTCAAAGTCAGCATGGATTTATGAAGGGGAAATCATGCTTGACTAATCTTCTGGAATTTTTTAAGGATGTAACAAGTAGAATGGATAAGGGACAGCCAGTGGATGTGGTGTGTCTGGACTTTCAAAAAGACTTTTGACAAGGTCCCAAGCAAGAGATTAGTGTGCAAAATTAGAGCACATGGTATTGGGGGTAGGGTATTGACATGGATAGAGAACTGGTTGGCAGACAGGAAGCAAAGAGTAGGAATTAACGGGCCCTTTTCAGAATCGCAGGCAGTGACTAGTGGGGTGCCCCAAGGCTCGGTGCTGGGACCCCAGTTATTTACAATATATATAGACGATTTAGACGAGGGAATTAAATGTGGCATCTCCAAGTTTACGGATGACACAAAGCTGGGTGGCAGTGTGAGCTGCGATGAGGATGCTAAGAAGCTGCAGGGTGACTTGGATAGGCCGGGTGAGTGGGCAGATGCAGCATAATGTGGATAAATGTGAGGTTATCCACTTTGGTGGCAAGAACAGGAAGGCAGATTATTGTCTGAATGGTGCCAGATTAGGAAAAGGGGAGGTGCAGCGAGACCTGGGTGTGCTTGTACATCAGTCACTGAAAGTAAGCATGCAGTTACAGCAGGCAGTGAAGAAAGCTAATTTGGCCTTCATTGTGAGAGGATTTAAGTTTAGGAGCAAGGAGGTCCTACTGCAGTTGTACAGGGACCTGGAGTATTGTGTGCAATTTCGGTCTCTTAATTTGAGGAACACATTATTGCTATTGAGCGATAGCAGCGTAGGTTCACCAGGTTAATTCCTGGGATGGCGGGACTGAAATATGGTGAAAGAATGGGTCGACTGGGCTTGTATTCACTGGAATTTAGAAGGATGAGAGGAGGATCTTATAGAAACATATACAATTCTTAAAGGATTTAATAGGCTAGATGCAGGAAAAATGGTCCCGATGTTGGGGGAGTCCAGAACCAGGGGTCACAGTTTAAGAATAAGGCCATTTAGGACTGAGATGAGGAAAAACTTCTTCACCAAGAGTTGTGAATCTGTGGAATTCTCTGCCACAGAAGGCAGTGGAGGACAATTCACTGGATGTTTTCAAAACAGAGTTATATTTAGCTCTTAGAGCTAAAGGAATCAAGAGATATGGGGAAAAAGTATTAACGGGGTACTGATTTTGGATGATCAGCCATGATCATATCGAATGGTGGTGCTGGTTCGAAGGGCCGAATGGCCTACTCCTACATCTTGTTCTATGTTTTCTATGTTTCTCTATGTTAAGAGTCAATCTGAAGAAGGTTCCTGACCTGAAACAATGCCTGTGTATTTCCTCCAGAGATACTGCCTGATCCGCTGTTACTGCAGGACTTTGTTTTGCTCAAGATTCTAGCATCTGCAGTTCCTTGTGGCTGCCGGAAGAATATTCATAGACTCTAAGAATATTTAGACACTGCTTCACTGCAATTCAAGAAAGAGAACTCGAAAGAAAAAGCTTTCGTCTCATCTTTGTCTTAAATCGGTGGTTTCTTTTAAACATAACTCTCACTTCTATATTCTTCCACGAGAGGAAATGTCCTCTTCACATCCTCCCTGTTGAGATCCTTCAAGATCTTATACATTTAAATACATTTTAGCAAATTTTCTTATTCTTTTGAACTCCTGTGGAAAGGTGCGTAATTAGACAAATCTTTCCTTATAAGACAATCTGCTCATTCCATGAAGCCCAAGAAACTGCAAATGCTGGAATCTTGAGCAAAACATAAAGTGCTGGAGGAACTCAGTGGGCCAGGCAGCACATATGGAGGGAATGGACAGACATTGTTTAGGGTCGGGGCCCTTCTTCAGACTGATGGAAAAGGGAGGAGAAAGCTTATGGATCTACACTGTGCTCATGAACCTGTAGGAGCTCCTGGATTTATGCTTACATTTTAATAACTTGATTCTTGTTTTCAAATCTGTCCAAGATATTGCTGCTACTTGTCTATGTAACCTCCCCCAGCACCACAATCCTCTGATCTCCAAATCTCCCTCAGTCAATCATTGCTAATTTCAGTTGCTTCACATTTGCAGCTAATTAATATCTTGACTGTCTCACTCTAAAACTCTTTGGCTACCAACCTCCCCATTTTATTTAAAATGGTCATTATAATTTACCCAAGCAAATACCCAACAGTCAGGGACAGCCTTAAGCCAATTGGACCGATTGCTCCCAATTGGGCCCCACGCCTAAGGGGGCCTCGCGCTAATTTTCCGTATTTTGTACGGAAATACGAATTTGCATTGTTAAATACAGATTTTTTTTTTTTTAACATTCGCCTTGTTGAATACGGATTTTAAAAAAACGAACATGGATAAAAACCACTGCACAGGCCATCAGACGAAAACGATTTGTTAACTACCACTGTTAGCACTTGTGAACAGCCAGTAGTTAACAAATCGCGTGGCTATGAGCAGCCTACGGGACCTCAGCCCCTTCTGCCGGCCTGCTCACCTCTGGCAGTGCTCTTCGTCTGAACAGTGAGGGGACCAGCTCAAGAGCAAAGATCATAGAGCGGACTGGGTCAGCGGGCAGTGGAGCTTACTCCTGTGTCAGCGCAAACAAGGAACCAATTGAGATTACTCGCACTGACATATGGAGTAAGCTCCACTGCCCTCTGTCCTGTTATCCATCGCCCGCTGACCCGCTCTTGAGCTGGATGCTGGCATGATCCCTGACCCCCTCCTTCTCAATGCTCCTTCCCTCCCCGCAACTTTACCCCTGGCCAGACTCCCCACACGTTGTGAAAGGAACTCTCCCCCATTTGTCCCTTGAACAAGTATTGTAATTCAATAAGATCTCAACTGATTCAACTTGTCCCGGTGTGCTCCCGTTTTTCCCACCATCTCTCCACCTGCCGTCACCCTCCACCCCCCACCCATTCAGTGATTCAGAAAGAAGGAGATTTGGAAGCCTTGGGCAAATTGAATTGTTACTTTCTTTATTTTAATTTTTTATTTTTACGGAGAGGAGAACAATCTGCACATGCGCGGTTTAAGATTTTTTTTAAAGCAGACTGACTGCCTACCCTGAGTAATTACTCACGGCACGTGCCTGAATATGACTCATTTATAATTATATATTTATATTTCTATGAAAATTGTTCCCTATTGGGCCCCACATCTCCTAAGGCCGGCCCCGCCAACAGTCTTTCCAGGTGAGGCAGGGGTTCACCTGCACCTCCACCAACCTCATCTACAGCATCCGCTGTTCCAGGTGTCAACTTCTCTACATCGGCGATACCAAGCGCAGGCTTGACGATCGCTTTGCCCAACATCTCCGCTCAGCTCGCACTAACCAACCTGATCTCCCGGTGGCACAGCACGTCAACTCCCCCTCCCATTCCAAATCTGACCTTTCTGTCCTGGGCCTCCTCCATTGCCAGAGTGAGGCGCAGCGCAAATTGGAGGAACATCACCTCATATTTCGCTTGGATAGTTTACACCCCAGTGGTATGAACATTAACTTCTCTAATTTCAGATAGTCCTTGCTTTCTCCCTCCTTCCCCTCCCCCTTTCAAGCTCTCCCACAAGCCTGCTGTCTCCGCCTCTTCCTTTCTTTTTCCCGCCCCCCCCCCGACATCAGTCTGAAGAAGGGTCTCGACCCGAAACATCGCCTATTCTTTCTCTCCACAGATGCTGCCTCACCCGCCGAGTTTCTCCAGCATTTTTGTCTACCTTTGATTTTTCCAGCATCTGCAGTTCTTTCTTAAACATTATAATATACCTTATTATTTTCCAATATCTCATAATGAGGCAGAGGGCTAACTTTTATTTGATACCACTCTTGGAGAATCTTGGGAGATATTATTTATTTTGTTGGATTTGCTTTATTAGCGTAAATTGTAATAGGGATTACCCAATTTTTATTGGACCTTTTCAGACCAGATCTCACGTACCTATCTATGGACTATTAGATGAACTCCCAATCAATTGTTCTTGTAACATTAGCAATCTTTTATTTAATAATAATAGTCAAAACCATTTTTTTGTCCCTTATGAGACCATATTACAATATCTTGTTAAGTTTCACATACATGCTAACGTGTTTAAATATTTAAAACATTTCACTAACTTAAAATGCTAAACATCAACCAAACCCTGCTGGTAATCTGCTTTTTTCAAATATGTTACCATCTATTAATAATTTAATTTTGGTTGAACATCATTATATTTTAACAAAATCACTTAATTGATTGTAAAGCATGTTTAAGGTATCTGGAGGTCATGAAGGGCATTGCATAAATATGTCTTTTATCTTATCTTCTGACTGTTACTATATTCCTATCTATGTTGATCGCCATCTGCTACCCTCTGCTCATTAACCTGCCTTGTTCATATTTATTTTTGATGAACTCACATTGGTAAGCATGGTTAGAACAACATACATTTGTGTCAGCAACAATCATACATAGTCCTCTATCCACTCATACAGTTGTAAAGATTGTATCAGCAACTCTGACCTGTGTAGGATTTTACACAGTTTTCATTTGATGACTCCATTGCAGTTGCAAATTTAGCAGATTGGGACTCATCAATCTTACTGCTACATGTTGCGATGTATTTATTTACTCATTTATTGATCTGGTATAGAATTAAGTAATAAATTATGGACCACTTAATACAATTCAATCATAATAAATGCCTAATATTGAATACCAGAAAAATATTCATATCTAATGCTGATTTATAGAGTGTCAACACTTAAAGTTCATGTGTTTTGCTAAGTTATGTTACTCTGGATATAACTAACTTAACATCTCATCTCATACTAACTTTCAGTTTTAGTCTTGAAATTTAGTATTTTAACAGACAGATAATAAAGCAATATAGGAATTGAATGATTTTACATAGAAGTACAGTGTCCAAATAACATCGGCCTATGGATTATGAAATTATGGATGAACCAGCACCTGATTGAAATGCATTTCTAATCCATGCAAGTAGCAAATGTACATCTCAGTTCCATATTTTTACTTCAGTCGTTGATTGTTGGAGAAATTTAGTGTAATATTTTACAAATCTGAGTTACAAGACGCCAAATGTCTAGTATTAAAGGCTCACCTGGTGTCAGCCTAACTTATATACTCTCAAATATCCTGGATTCATTCCTTGACCTGTGCTGAATAATTAATGTTAGAATCGTAGTTTGTGTATGCCTACAAATATTGAGCAAGAGCAGATCTGGATTTAGTTGCAGTCCAAACTTACTTATGACCAGGGTAATGGAATATCTTGGGCCTCGAAACCATTAAGAAAGAAGAGCCAGTCTCTTCAAGAAAAGAAGAGATGAAAATTAGGAGTAAAGCAACTTAATGGTGAATACTTTGCCAACTTTTGACATTTAATTAATTCCTCTTAGAAGGAATTCCATTTCAAATTGTGATCCTCCTGATGAAATACTGTAGCTCCAAAAATAATTTCCATTTTATTAAAATAGGTTCACCTAATTACCTTGAATGGCATGAGACAGATGTTGGGTATTACTTAAATAATTCTAGTTCTTTTTGCATTGGTAACCCAAGATAATTAAATTCTGTGTCTAATTTAAGTTTAAATTGATTTGGGTTTTTTTTGCATTTCTTAATACTCTGGTTGCTCTGTGGTATAGCTTCTTGGCCTACATGGCCTAGATTTTAAATATATATTTATGCAATATTGACTTTTTAAACGCCATATTTGGATTTAAGCATAACGTATATGGCATTTTAAGCAAACTATTGTAAAAATCAAAGACCTTAGCTACAGACCGTTATTTAAAATGCCGGGTGGTGATAGTTCAGGCAATATTAAAGGATCCCTTTGTATCTACAACATTTTAAAAGTGTTGTTGATATTGACTTTTTTGGAGTAAATTTTTTGTTCAGTGGCTGATTTCCCCCCCAATATTTTTATGGCCTATTGTTTTATTCTATGATTCACAATCCTGCTTATAAAGATAAAGTGTATTCATAACCTGTTAATATGGGTGGAAAATAATCATCTTTGTCTGTACCTTGATTTCAATTCAAATTAGACAGAAGGAGCTAGTCCTTTATCTGACAACTGTCAAGAATTGTAATGGATTTGAGTTTGGGTATCTACAGTTCAATTCTAGGTTGACATTTAGATCCAGAAAGGTATACATGTGACTGGAAAGGGAAGCCTTAAGTAGATGTTTTTCCTCCTGAAAGTTAAGGCAGTGTGGTGATACAGTGAACAAAGCACCTTCGAACCACAACGTGTCTTGGATGTTCAAGGGACTTTCGGCTTTTGTTTGTTTTGCACTGTGTTTTTTATTTTATGAGTTTTTATTTATTCAACTTTTTTTCTTTGTTTACTGTGTTATCTATTGAGTACTGTGTTTACAAACCTGTTGACCTGCTACATGTAAGAATTTCCTTGTTTCATTTCATTACATATGACAATTAAACACTCTTGACAATTCTAGCTCTGCTAAGAAAATGTCAAAGGGTTCTCCCTGCTCCTGGTTGTGACAGAACCAGTAACAATCATAGTAATTGTGTTGCAATGTACTTGTATTACATCAAATGCATTCTCTAAGTTCTCATTTGAGGCGTATTGGACATTTCTCTACCCTCATGGTAATGGCAGATAAAATGGAGCAGATACAATAACAAATATGTTCTTTTACTTATAGTATTATTTGTACAGTATTTTCAAGAATCAAGAATCAAGAGACACTTCTACTGAGTGCAAATGTTTCCTTGCACTTACAGTTTTATTTGTACAGTGGTCATCTTCCACTGAATCAATCAAACTCGGGCATCTTCCACATTAAATCATTGTTGCAGCAACAGACTGCATTTACTCACATGATACAATCTTTGAAACAGCAGTGATTATTAACATCCAATTATACGTAATGGCACATATGTTACAGGAGAAGCTTGTTTAGTTCCTTTTCTCCCCCTCTGCATGTGACGGTATCATGTTACACAAGTCTCTGTCACTCTCAGGGCTACACCATAGAGGATTGGGACAATGTGCGACTGCTGATTGACAATGGAGGACGCACAAAATGTTAGCGCATGCTTACTATGTTCATCAGCATGTCACAAGAGGCTGACCACTGGTTGTAATTTCTAGCCCACTAATTCCCATTGTGGCACTTGCATCATGACTGTGTCCAGTTTTAAACATTTGTCATTGTGACTATTTCTTTAACTTTAACCTGGGTCACAATTAGATTGTCAAAATTATATTTTGAACGTAAACTAATCCATTCCTATTCCTGTATAAACATTATTTAATTGTTGTTATTGAATTTGCTCTTTGTTTAAGTGGAGAAATTCTGTTGGGAAGGGCTGCATTTTAGAATCACTTACATTGGAAATTGATATAAATGGATTTGAATTTTTTAACAATGTAAATCAGTACCTGGGTCATCACCTTTTTTATTTGAAATAAATAATTCTGACATGTAGGAGAAAGAACATTGTGTGTATTTTAGTTGTACATGCAGGTAATCCACATCAGGCAAGTAATTGTAAATGTTATTAACCCTGTATTACTTAGAGTGGAACAGCTGCATCTTTTAATAACTAGACAGGTTGCACCTTGAAGGCAAATGCTTTCTCTGGTTTGATGTAGAATAAACAGAGGAGGGCAGGAGTGTTCACGTTGTATATTTAAATTGTTTGCCTTGCAATTTGAATATTAGGCTCTAGGTGCAGTATTCACTCCATTAAGAGGCAAAAAAAATCTTCTTCAGTTGAGCCAGACAAAAAAATCTTATAAACAAAATATCCTATTTCAGGCATTACCATTTGTACATTAATTGTCGAAAAACAGCTTTGCGATGGGGCATTTAAGAATTTACCTGATTTTATCTCTTTAAAAAGTGCTAATTCATGCTATGTTACAATTCTGTGGAGAGTGACAGTTAATATTTCACAACTGAGCTTAGACTTTGAATGTTGGCAGTTTGTAGCCAAGTGTAATTTTCTGTCCTTACCTGACAGATACATTACAATGACAGATCTCTGATCACTGCTCAATGATTACAAAATCCAACCCTTAAAAATTGGTAGGATAAGAATTGCCAGAGAGCTTGGAAACTAAGTTCCAAGGGAGGAGCATCTGCGATTCAATTAGTGGAAAACTCCCAGAGGCCTTAGAATTTGTAGAGGAAATTTACAAGAATTATTCCATGGATGAAGCATTTTAATTCCAAAATTGGTGGTATCGTGGACCGTAAATACGTTTATTTAAGATTATAATAAGATGCAGATCAACTGGGAAAGTGGGCCAATGAAATGGCAGATGTAATTTAACTTGAACAAGTGTGCAGCATTACAATTTGGAAAGTTAAACCAGGGCAGGACATACACAGTAAATGGCAGTGCCCTGTGAGTGTTGTAGATCAGAGAGGGGGACAAGTACATAGTTACCTAGCAAGATGACACAAAGTAATGGAGTAACTCAGTCGGACAGGCAACATCTCTGGAGAACATGGATTGGTGATGTTTCAGGCTGAGACCCTTCTTTACAATGATTATAATGGGGGAGAAAACCTATATGTAATAGGTCGACACAGGAGAGGGTTTCTTCTGACAGGTAAATGGTTGGAACAAAGGTCAGAGAAAAGAACAGTAGGTGTGAGATAGGTTTGAAGAATTGCGGATTGTGAAGCCAGGGAGAGGAAAGTAGCGTGTTGGGGGGGGAGGGGGTTGGGGCGGGGGGGAGGGGGGGTTGGGGGGGGGGTTGGGGAGAAATAGGTCGGAGTGGCACGGGAGGGTAGGGTGGGAGGAGGAGAGGGAAGGGGAGAAAGGGGGGGGTAGTTAGAGATTATATAAAATTGGAGAATTCAACAGTCAAACCGTTGGGTTGTAAGCTACCCAAGTGGAATATGAGATGCTGTTTCACCAGTTAGTGTGTGACCTCACTCTGGCAATGGTGGAGGCCCAGGATAGAAATGTCAGCCTTGGAATGAAAAGGGGAGTTAAAATGGTTAGCATTGGCCTTGGTGGACCGAACATAAGTGTTCAGTGAAACGGTCGCCGAGTCTATGCTTGGTCTCGCCGATGTACAGGAAGCCACATCAGGAACAGAA
The DNA here is from genome assembly GCF_010909765.2 of Amblyraja radiata. Taxonomy (NCBI): domain Eukaryota; kingdom Metazoa; phylum Chordata; class Chondrichthyes; order Rajiformes; family Rajidae; genus Amblyraja; species Amblyraja radiata. Next base: position 25,953,976 of record NC_045986.1, on the reverse strand, counting down.
GATGAGGTTAACGGAGCTGCACAAGATCTTCTGTCTCAACTGGAGGTCCCTGGATGAAGGTGAAGAGGAGGTATCTAGACAGGAGTTACATCTGCAGTTGCGGAGAAAGTACCTAGGCAGAGGGTGATTTGAATGGAGAAGGCGGGACTAGTGTTGGGATCACATTAGGTAGATGCGGAGGCTGGTGGGGTGAAACGTGTGGATCAGGCGAACTCTATCATTGTTCCGTCTGAGGCGAGGGAGAGCAAGAGCAGAACTACGGGTTGCATGGATGGACGATCCATCTACAACAGAAGGGGGAAAACCACGTTTACTAAAGAAAGCCAACATCTCGGATGTCCTAGAATGGAAAACCGCATCTTGGAAGTCGCGAAGGAGGCGGAGGATATGATAGTAGAGAACAGCGTCTTTGCAAGGGGTAGAGTGGGAGGAAGTGTAGTCCAGATAACTGTGGTAGTCAGTAGGTTTATAGTAGACATCAGTCGATAGTCTGTCCCCTGAGATGGAGGCAGAAAGGGGTGAGAGGTGTCGGAGATAGCCAGGTGAATTTGAAGGCAGGGTGGAAGGTAGTGGTAAAGTTTTTGAAATCCATGAGGTCTACACGGGTGTAGGGGCCAACCCGATGCAGTCATCAATGTAGCAGAGAAAGAGTTGGGGCATTGGGCCAGTGTACGCCTGAAACAAGGACTATTCAATCTAGTAGCCATGTCCCACGGTACGAGTTCATTCCAAGAGCTCTCCCGAGTTTAAACAAAATCAAACTCGTGGTAAGCACGAAGAATGAACGTAGCGGGTACGTCGGAGCTCGGGGACGTCTCTTAGCGGCTCGTAACGCTAACGGCAGGTACTCGGGAATACTCGCTAATGGCAGGTAGGCACGGGAAGACTCGTGAAGATTTTTCAACATGTTGAAAAATGTCCACGAGAGCCCCGAGTACTGACGAGTGGCCATTACCGTAAATCTCCGAGTTCGAATCAGGGCAAACTCGGGAGAGCTCTTGGAATGAACTCTTACCGTGGGACAGGTAACCGACTAAAAGTCAGGTAGAGCCCATGCCAGTGCCCATGGCTACACCTTTAACTTGGAGAAAATGGTAGGAGTCAAAGGAGAAATTGTTGAGTGTGAGAACAAATTCTGTCAGGCGGAGGAGAGTGTTAGTAGAGGGAAATTGACTGGGTTTCTGTTGGAGAAAGAAACGGAGGGCTCCTTCCCATTCACACTGATATTTCTGACCTGTGCCTCCTCCATTCCCAGAGTGGGATCGAATGCAAATTAGAGGAACAGCATCTCACATTCTGCTTGGGCAGCTTATAACCCAACAGTGTCCTTGAGACTCTTGAAAGGCGCCCATAAATAAAATTTATTATTATTATTATTAGTATGGACGTTGAATTCTCCAATTTTAGATAACCTGTAACTAACAACTTTACTCCCCCTCTCTTTCTCCCCGCCCCCTTCTGTCCCCTGGATTCCCACCTATTTCCCCCCTTCACCCCCCCCCCCCCCCCCCACCCCCACTACTTTCCTCCTCCTTCACAATCTGCACCTCTTCAAACCTGTCTCACACCTACTGTTCTTATCTCTGGCCTTTGTTCCAACCATCTGCCTGTCAAAACCCCCCCCTCGCTTGTGTCGACCTGTTACCTACTGCACTTTGTCCTGCCTCTCCCCTTTTCCGGTGTTCTTCTCCCCCTCTACAATCAGTCTGAAAAAGGGTCTCAACCCATAATGTTACCTATCCACGTTCTCCAGAGATGATGCCTGACTTGCTGTGTTACTCTAGCACATTGTATCATTTTGTGTATTCACCAGCATCTGCAGTTCTCTGTTTCTACATTAGCATCCTAGTGACATAGATAGACATGGTGTAAAAAAAGGCATTTGGAACGTTTGCTTTCATTGGTCAAGGCATAAAAGACAAGAGTTGATACGTCACTTTACAGCTGTACAGGATGTTGGTGAGACTGTGCTTGGAGTACTGTGAGCAGTTCTGATTGCCTAGCCATAAGAAGGATGTTATTAGTTGGCAATGAAGCAGAAGAAAAATCACAAGGATGTTGCCAGGACTGGACAGCCTGGTGCTTTTTTCCTTGAAGTGTCAGAGTCTGAGTGGTGACCTTATAAAGATATATAAAGTCGTGAGGAGCTTAGATAAGGTGAATGGTCATTGTCTTTTTCCCAGTGCAGCAGAACCTAAAACTAGAGCTAGTAGGTTTAAGGTGAGAGGGGTAAGATTTTGTTTAGTTCAGAGACACAGCTTGGAAACAGGCCTTTCGGCCCATTGAATCTACGCCGACCATTGAATGCACATGCACGTTTTTGCATTCACTTCCTATATACTCGAGGCAATTTACAGAGGCCAATTGACCTACAGACCAGCATGTCTTTGCGATATGAGAGAAAATGGGAACATCCATAGAAAACCCATGCAGTCACAGGGAGAATGGGCAAACTCAACACAGACAGCACCTGAGGTCAGGATTGAAGACAGGTTGGCATGGACGAGTTGGACCAACGGGCCTGTCTCCATGTTGTATGACTCTATGGCTCTCGGAGATAGACTGGAGAAGCTAGGATTGTTCTTATTGGAACAGTAAAGGCTAAAAGAGGACTGGATAGATATATTTATGAGTATAGAGGATCCAGACAGAATAAATTGGTGGAGAGCCAACAATCAGAAGACATAGGTGAAGGTCATTGTTAAAACACCAAATATGAAATGAGGATTTTTTTAATACATCAGTTGGTGAGATCTGTAACACACTGCTAGGTAGAATCAAGGCAGATTCAGTCAGGAAGTTCAAAAGAGAGGTACTTGAAAGGAAAAAAATCTCTGCTTCTTCCAACATCAGAGGTCTTTCAACCCATCAAGTGTATGCCAGCAGCCTGACCATTCCCATTTCCCCACAATTTTGTCACCTATTCTTTCTCAAGTGCCCATCAGCTGCTGCCTGGTTGTCTTGATACCTATTTCCACTGCGGGCTATTTGCAATAGCCAATCAATGTAGCAGAAGCAAGAGAATGAGTGAGACTATGGAACTAGGTATGTGTAAGAAGGAACTGCAGATGCTGGTTTAAACCGAAGATGGAGACAAAAAACTGGAGTAACTCAGTGGGACAGGCAGCATCTCTGGAGCGAAGGAATGGGATCTGAACAAGGTCTCGACCCAAAACGTCACCCATTCCTTTCCAGAGATGCTGCCTGTCCCGCTGAGTTACTTCAGCTTTTTGTGTCTATATCTATGGAACTAGGTATGTCTGAAGAAGGGTTTCGGCCCGAAACGTCGCCTATTTCCTTCGCTCCATAGATGCTGCTGCACCCGCTGAGTTTCCCCAGCAATTTTGTGTACCTTCGATATTCCAGCATCTGCAGTTCCCTTTTGAACACTGAATAGATTGCTGATCTGTTGACTTGCATGCACAATTTGTTGTAAGGCCTCTTTCTGTACAGTTGTCTGTTTTATGATAGTTGAAATAGATTTTCTGCTGAAAGATTGCTGAAAATTTGGATGATGATGACTGTGTCTGGTGAGGAGTTTATAGTGAAATTTTGAGGACTGAGCGTTAAGAATCTTGGATTTGCCGTTGGCTGGGAATGGGCATGGAAGATCACCAGATTTTTTTTTTCTCCTGCTATATTCACCATTCTCTCCCATTCCACGTAAAAAGGGCTTTTCGGGACCAATGATGATCTTTATCTTAAGCCTATGGTATGGTATACCATAATGTATGTCATTATCATGAAAGAATAATAGGAAAGAAGAAGATGTAGGCAGCATTTAAGGAGGCTGCATCCATAATATATTACACCCACTGTGCAATATATTGTCACATATCCTATGACAATCTTGGTGGGGACATGTGGATTAGAAGGCTTTACTAAATTGGCAATGTCGAGTAATGCCAGCTATTACATGACTGTCTGCATCCATGATCATCTGACTCTGCAGCTGTCCATGCCTATGAAGGTCAGAAGAGCAATCAGCTTTTTTGGCACCAGCTCATTCCAAGCAGACTCTGTGATAATGACTAGGGTGTGTTAGGATGTACAAAAATAATATATCCAATGTATCTACCTACCTTGCTTGGAGATTTGTGTGAAGTACGAGAAGCATTAACAGTCTGACTAGCCATAAGGTAAACACTTATTTCAAGGCTTTTATCATAATTTTGACATTGAATAAAGTCATTGGATGAATGTTTCTAATTGGCTCCCCAAATCCATGTTATAAGGGGTTTCCATCAGCACACACCTGACATCTCAGTGGATCCCGCTTTTAATCCAGAATTAAAAACCAAAGTCCTTGTCTTGCTTGGTATTGGCTGAAGTGGATAACTGCAATGGGAATGGTACCTCTGACCTATAGGTAACCTCGATTCAACTGGAAGAATGCATTCGGAAGTAGATTCAGGAACTGATGCAAACATGTCAGAACCAACAGATCATTTTAAATAATGTTCACAGGAAACACATGGCCCTCTTCAACCTCCATACTCCAACATATCAATCTTTTCCCCACACAGTTCCGTACCTCTTGACTACTTCCTTTTCTGCATGGAACTACATCATTCTAATGATCTATTGTACTATTATGGCTACCTAGTATTAAGGTTATCAATTTATTGAGTTTTTCCTTGGTTATTGTATTTTTATCTGTGTGTGATGTGCTTATGGGCAATATGCTCAGAATCTCACTCACCATTCATTCGCATTCAATGAAGGCGATAATGTTAAAACATTATCAAATCTTCTGGTTATGAAACCCAATAACTTTTTTAACTCTTATTCATGCAGTGAGCTTGTAATTATTGTGTGTTTGAACCCTCATTCTCTTTTATGTCATTACACCTTTCTCTGTTCTTCATTTCTTCCTTATATCTGATATTGGATCTCATCTAATTCCTTATTCTGCCAAGAATGTTATTTCTTGTAGATCATTGTGGTTGCTATTTTAGTGTCGTGTATAAATCTGAGCTATTTCCCCTTGTCTCCCCGATTCACATGATTTCATCCTTTTAGTAAACTTCTGCTTGCAAGTTTCCTGTCCCTAACTCCCAGAATGTTTTCCAGTAAGATTGAGGGGAAATACTACTACTGCTTAAGTAGTAGGGGAGAACTGATCTAAGAAATGTGATGCTATCAGCGTATGAAAATTGAGAAGATGTTTTAAATATACAAACAAGTATTGGTGTTAGATCCCACTCGCCTCCTGCTTAACCGGAGGACACCTTAATCGGAGCTTTGTCCTCGGTCAACACTATATAGGACTAACTGACAAGCTACTTACAGTTTCATATTTAAATATTTGTAATTGAATGTTAAATGTAGCCATTTGGAAAATTCCTGTGTGGCCTCTTGTGGGCTTTAACAGGATAATGTGCACTGATAAGACTCCGCCACTAGTTGTCTCAGTTGCACGTACTTGCACAAAATGACGATCACAACCAATACATTTAAATATATTTCCTCTGCTGTTTTAAAAATTAGGTGCGTTAGTGTACTTGCGCAATCTTCTTTCCTATTGATATTATTGAAAGACTATAGTTCTCCTGCTGATAGCTGTATTTTACGCCTGAACCTTTCTATCTCAGTTCTGCTGGAGCTGGACCTTGACCCTATAATCCCGGCCTCATTTCACGGAGTGGTCCTGCAGAATCCCCAGCATTACTGCACCAGAAGTGGGTTAGGGGAAAACCAAAGGGCCACAGGAGTTTGCGACGATTAGCAGGTAAATCATCCTGGCAGATTGGGTGGGATATTTCCCATCGTTGCTTCGGGACTGTGCTTTGTTTCAAAGATCTTTGCTTTGTTTCACAATCTGATCGGGGGGTGGGTCAAGGTAAAACAAAAACACGCTTGGAAAAGAAAGCTTAGAAAGCCGAGCTGCGTTTCGCTATATATAATCAGGCAGTGAAACCGAAAACCAAAGATATTTGCTGAAAACCAGCCAGTGCCGTTCTGCGCAATGTTGGGTGGGAAGTGGGCGCTTAGTTAAATCCATAAATTTATTTCCTGTCTCCGCGGATTTTGGAGAGCAATATATATTCTTTCCTCCCTCCGCAACTCCTTGTTGCACTCATCCCTTCCTACCAGGCCACCCAAACCACCCTTTCCCCGCCTCATCCACCCTCTTCCCAGGTACTTCACCCTGCAACCTCAAGTCATATAACACCTGCCCCGCTACCTCCTTTTTACAAGCAATCACTGTAAAAATCTGCAGCAGTGAAAAATAGTTTGGATGATATAAGATGCAACAACCATAATGATTCACTAATGCTTGCAGTATATCGACCTCCTAACCGTGGTGATAATCTGGAACAGAGTGGATATGAATCAACAGTGGTGGCCACTGTTGGTGCTGGCAGTGGTGACCACAAGGGTATTACAATAACAAGTACAAGGATTCAACAAATCAAATTGGCAAGTGCCTTGAGGATGAGTTTGTGGACTATTTTTTGGTTGACTTTTTAGAACAGTATTTTGAAGAACCAACAAGGGAACAGGCTATTTTAGATGAAGTCTGAAAAAGGATCTTGATCCGAAAGGTCACCGTTCTGTGTTCTCCAGGGATGCTGCCTGACCTGCTGGGTTACTCCAGCACTTTATGGGTTTTTTGTAGACCAGCATCTGCATTTCCTTGCTTGTACTATTTTAGTTTTTTTTTAGCAATACAGGATTAATTAATGATCATATAATAAAGTATTCCCCAGAATAATCAACATTTGCTCAAATTTCAAATTTTGTTGTGGGTGACAAATCTGAGTTTGAAAATATTGTCCTAAATCTATATTACTAAATGTCTGACCTTAACCACTTCCTGTTGTTCTGTATATTGATTTTAGAAAAAACGCTGCCACTTACGGCTGTGATTTTTGCCCATCTTACTCAGTCCCCCTCCGCTCCACAGGACAAGAGGATTTTTCCCATCGATGAAAAATAAAAGAGTTATTAGTGTTTAAAAAATGTTGAGATTCTCTCACCTTCCAGAGGGACTATAAAACCCGGAAGTGCCTCAGTCAGTCTCTGCAAGATGGGGGAGCGAGAGGATCACGTCTCTCAGTCTGAGCTGTGAATAACACTGAACACATGTCGACTAAACTGTGAGTGGTTTTACTGACCTGTTGTCAGTGCCCTTAATGTGGTTTGAAAATATAGTTCGGAAATGCTAAAGATGTGTTGCCTTTGGTTTGGAAATGCTAAAGCTGTGTTGCCTTTGGTTTGGAAATGCTAAAGCTGTGCTGCCTTTGGTTTGGAAATGCTAAAGCTGTGTTGCCTTTGGTTTGGAAATGCTAAAGCTGTGTTGCCTTTGGTTTGGAAATGCTAAAGCTGTGTTGCCTTTGGTTTGGAAATGCTAAAGCTGTGTTGCCTTTGGTTTGGAAATGCTAAAGCTGTGTTGCCTTTGGTTTGGAAATACTAAAGCTGTGTTGCCTTTGGTTTGGAAATACTAAAGCTGTGTTGCCTTTGGTTTGGAAATGCTAAAGCTGTGTTGCCTTTGATTTGGAAATGCTAAAGCTGCATTGCCTAATTAAAGTTGCCTTGCCTAATTAAAGTTGCCTTGCCTTCTATATAATTAAAAGTCTAATCTTGACCACTTCCTATTTGCACTTTATATTGATTTTAGAAAAAATGCTACCACGTACGGCTGTGATTTTTGGCCATCTTACTCAGAGTGGAAAAGGATTAGGCTCGTGCAAATGTTAGCCTGTTTGACGAATATACTGGGGAATTAAAATGGGAAATAAAGAAATGTCAGATTCTAAATCATTTTTACTTTTTTTAGATAAGATACTAAATGCATTCTAATAATAATAGGCATTCGAGATGCTATGGGAGGGAGGAACATAAGATAACTCATCACCAAAAAAAGGTGCTAGGCAAACATTTGTGGTGAAAAGCTATCAAATTTCCTGGATTTCTGGATTGGGGAGTATTTAACACTTGGAATAACTTACTTGAATTGAATAAGCATGTATGAAAGTGGCAAGAAGTCAATTTCCAGCAGTCTAGTTTTCCTGCAACCTACTAATGAACTGCTATGGTTTTGGACAACGCTGCACTTTGAATATTGTGATCTCATTTATTCACTTATTCAAGTGAGTATTGATTATTCCATCTTACTCCTGAGTTGCGCCTCTTGAGTCTTTGGGATCAGAGTGGGATCCAGTTTCTGCTTTGTTTTTATACCTTAAATGTTAATATAGCGGACTCCATTTTGGGCTAATTGACCCTCAAGATATTGGAAGTAGGTTTCGTGGTGACGATAACATTTGGGCAATTGTGTGCTCCAGTGATAATAAACATTCCACATCCTCTCTGGCCAGAGGCTAGTGTTTCTTGGATCCAAGAGTTTCTTCCCAATGAGGTCACTTCTTTTCTGGTCTAATCCACCCAACAGTTTCATCTTGAGTGTGACATTGATAACTTGATAGTTATGACATTGGTATTTTGATGCTTTACTTATTTATGACTTTCATCATAAAGATTTGGGCAGCATTACAGCGAAGTCTAATTCAATCGAGGCAGACTGGCTAATTCATTATTCTTCTGTAACCTAGGGTCATTTTGATAAATTAGGTAACATCAGCTAAATTAAATAATACCAAGGAACATAGAACTCTCTTAGCCTGCACTGGGCTAACAAGAAGAATGGCTGGTAGGCTAGTTCAAATAGCATAAAGCGTTCCTATTACATCTCATATTGAATTAATTGCTGTAATAATATGATACAATTTGACTTAAAATAGAAATTATGTCATTTTACATTGGAGATCCCAATGTGGACAGATTTTGGTATCATGTTGAAATATATTTAGTAAGGTTGAAGATATAACTAATGACAAACTTGTGATTAGAAATGTCATCTTTCTCTTGAGGAAAAAGAGGGTTCATTCAAAAAAGTACTCAAGATCTGGAAATGTCCTATCTGAAAGGAAGTTGAAGGGTAGCTGAATTAATATTTGCAAAACTACAAAACAATAGTCAGAAAATGTGATTTCACTTAAAAGCTTTTTTTTTTTTTTTTTTTACTGTGATGGACGTGACAGGCCAGAGAACTTTGTTATAGCTAACTACAATTATCAGTTGATACTACGCAGTTACAGTGAGTGGCAATTTAATTTGCATGATAGAAAATTAACATGGTAAGAAGGAGTGCTTGTTTGAAAATGTCACTGTCCTGTTGTCGAAATTTAAAAAAAAAACAAACAATGAAAGTGATAGACTCAATTATGTGCGACCATAAAGATGTGTAGCTCCATAAAGGGTGTTAAAACGTTCATGATGAAGATTTAAAAATATTTATTAGAGCATTGTGGACTTTGTAGGCAAGGTTGCATGAATTTTACATCCATAATTGCCCTTGAGAATGTTGCAGTGAGCTGCTTTTGAACCGTGGCAGTCCTTGAAATGTAGGTGTACCCACAATGCTGTTAGGGACGAGGTTCCAGGATTTTGACCCATCCAGAGTGAAGGAATAACAATATATTATGACGTAAGTAAGAGTTTCATTGTTCTGTTTCGCTGCATATGACAAACATTTTTGACTATATTTCTAAGTCAAGCTAGAGTGTGACTTATCGGGCAACTTCCAGGTTGTGGTGCGCCCATGCTTTTGTTGCTCTTATCCATATGGTTGCCAGAGGCTTTGGATTGGAAGGTGCTGTCTTGATGAGCTGTTGTAATGTATTTTGTAGGTGGTACAACCTGCTGCCACTATTTGTCAGTGATGGAGTGAATGATTTCCATGAAGCAGGCTGTTCTGTCCTCTATGGTGCCAAGCTTCTTGAATGTTGTTAAAGCTACACTCATCCAGGACAGTATTCATCGCACTTCTGAATTGAGCCTTGTTGATGGTGAATAGGCTATGGGAAGTTAGGTGGTGGGTTACTGACCACAGGAATCCTAACCTCTGACCCGTTCTTGTAGTCACATAGCGTATTTGCCTACTCCAGTTCACTTTCTGGTCAATAATAACTGTAGGGTATTGATAATGGGAGATTCAGTGATGGTAATGCCATTGAATGTCGGGAGGTGATATTCCTCATGTTGGATATCATCATTATGTCATGAATTTGTCACATGTCCAGCCTTCGCCTCGAAATGGTTAATATTGCTTGATTGAGAATTTGCAATTATAATTGTGTGTACTGATAAACTGTGCAACCCACATTTGTTTGCCATGTCTGTAATTTTAATTCATGTGCGTGGGTCTTATATTGTTTGCCCTCATGATGAATGCGATCACGGTGATGATGAGGCTTGGGTCATATGAAAGAAACTAGAATTCACTTTAGTTCCACATGTTAAGTATCACCATTACAAAATACGATAAGAGAGATTGTTTTTTTTTAACTGAAGATGGACACTAAAAGCTGGAGTAACTCAGCAGGTCAGACAGCATCTCTGGAGAAATAGAATAGGTGACCCTTCTTCAGACTTCCTCCTTTGTCAGTAATTTTTACTGAAGACTTCAAAAAGATAAGCTAATTTGCAGTTGGAAATGATTTTGTAATATTAAATTTTATGTTCAATTTTAAAGTGGTAGGTTGGGCCAGAAACAAAGAGCACAGTTTATAACCTACACCAGGTTTTGATAGATAAATAATGTTTAACAAGAGTTAACATGATCAATTTTAATACTAGAATTCCATATTCAGTTCGGAGTTCTGACACTGACATTAGGAAATGGTGCAAAGTGAATGTAATGAAGAAGAGAGGAAACATTAGAGGGTAAATCTAGTGAAAGCTCAAGTGCAAGCAGTCTGTCCACATTCTGGAATGTAATTTGGGAATATTTACAAGGAAGTCTGTTATTACAAAAGTTAACTGTTTGTAAGATATTCTTCATTGATCTCCTGCTGAGTGCCTAACTTTGTATCTGGTCTTTTCTACAGTAGTCATGCCTCTTCCTGTGGAAGTGCTTATAATTGGAGCTGGAAATCGGGGACAGATTTATTCATTTTTTGCCAAGGATTTTCCAGAGCGAATGAAGGTAGGTCTTGGAATCTTTAAATTTCTTTGCTGAGGATTACTCACAGTGTGTAATTGAAGTATTAATTGCAGCAAATATATTTTAATTTAGGCAAATCAATCACTGAAGTGCAGAACTTCCTAAATTGTGATAAGCTCTCAGCAATGCGTTAGAAATTTGGAAATACGTGTACATTAAATTGTTATGGACAGAAAAGCTAAATAATGTTCACCTTTGCGTGTAAAGGATGAATATGCAAGGTAGCAGCAGTTCTGTTGCTGTTATCCAAATCTGGTTCTTCCACACTTGGAATAATGTTGTATTTCTGGGCATTGTACTTTTTAAATGCTACTTTGGACTAAGAGGAAATGCAGTATAGTTTTACTCTGATAATGGTTTGTTTACTCATTATCGATGTGGATGTCACTGGTAATGTCAGCATTTAGTGTGTTTCTTAATTGACATTGAGAAGGTGCTTTGCAAGCTGCTGCTTTAAACCATTACCGTCCTAGCAATGGAAGTGCTTCCACAGTGCAATTGATTGTGTGTTGCAGGATTTTAACCAGCACTAATGAAGGAATGACAAAGCATTTGCAAATAGGAACAATGCCTATTTGGAAGGTGCTCATGATTGTGATCGCATCTGCCTGACGGACTTGGTCTTGTAGTTAGTGAGGTGAGGGGGTGTACAGGTTTGGATGATGCAGCTGCAGAATGAACTGAATGATTGAAAGAACGCGCACGCACACACACACACACCTCAAACAACAAATCGACCTCACTTTACAGATAATGCAATCTAGTTAAGGAGATAAAGATGGGATAGCAGCACATTTGGAAAGTGGTGAAATCATTGGACAAAGTCAGCATGGATTTACGAAAGGTAAATCATGTCTGGCGAATCTTATAGAATTTTTCGAGGATGTAACTAGTAGAGTGGATAAGGGAGAACCAGTGGATGTGTTATATCTGGACTTTCAGAAGGCTTTCGACAAGATCCCACATAAGAGATTAGTATACAAACTTAAAGCACACGGTATTTGGGGTTCAGTATTGATGTGGATAGAGAACTGGCTGGCAGACAGGAAGCAAAGGGTAGGAGTAAACGGGTCCTTTTCACAATGGCAGGCAGTGACTAGTGGGGTACCGCAAGGCTCAGTGCTGGGACCCCAGCTATTTACGATATATATTAATGATTTGGACGAGGGAATTGATTGCAACATCTCCAAATTTGCGGATGACACGAAGCTGGGGGGCAGTGTTAGCTGTGTGGAGGATGCTAGGAGGCTGCAAGGTGACTTGGATAGGCTGGGTGAGTGGGCAAATGCATGGCAGATGCAGTATAATGTGGATAAATGTGGGGTTATCCACTTTGGTGGCAAAAACAGGAAAGTAGACTATTATCTGAATGGTGGCCGATTGGAAAGGGGGAGATGCAACGAGACCTGGGTGTCATGGTACACCAGTCATTAAAAGTAGGCATGCAGGTGCAGCAGGCAGTGAAGAAGGCGAATGGTATGTTAGCATTCATAGCAAAAGGATTTGAGTATAGGAGCAGGGAGGTTCTACTGCAGTTGTACAGGGTCTTTGTGAGACCACACCTGGAGTATTGCGTACAGTTTTGGTCTCCTAATCTGAGGAAGGACATTCTTGCCATAGAGGGAGTACAGAGAAGGTTCACCAGACTGATTCCTGGGATGTCGGGACTTTCATATGAAGAAAGACTGGATAGACTCGGTTTGTACTCGCTAGAATTTAGAAGATTGAGGGGGGATCTTATAAAAACTTACAAAATTCTTAAGGGGTTGGACAGGCTAGATGCAGGAAGATTGTTCCCGATGTTGGGGAAGTCCAGAACAAGGGGTCACAGTTTAAGGATAAGGGGGAAATCTTTTAGAACCGAAATGAGGAAAACATTTTTCACACAGAGAGTGGTGAATCTCTGGAATTCTCTGCCACAGAAGGTGTGCTTAAGCAAAGCAAGAATTTCATTGTCCTATACAGGGACACATGACAATAAACTCACTTGACTTGACTTGACTAGTTGAGGCCAGTTCATTGGCTATATTTAAGAGGGAGTTAGATGTGGCCCTTGTGGCTAAAGGGATCAGGGGGTATGGAGAGAAGGCAGGTACAGGATACTGAGTTGGATGATTAGCCACGATCATATTGAATGGCGGTGCAGGCTCAAAGGGTCGAATGGCCTACTCCTACACCTATTTTCTATGTTTCTATGTTTCTATATATACCGATTATATTGTCCCAATTGAGATGAAGCATTCAAGACAGCTGAATGGTCCATATACGCATTAAGCCATTGAATAAGCACCATTAATGGATTATAATTAGAACATTTGCATGTGTCCTGGTAAATATAGTTTGCAGATAATTCCTCTGTATTTGTTCTAACTTGCGCCATTTTCAGCAGTGTCACTTGACACTTGAAAAATATTTTTTTATTAATTTTGAATAGACAGTCCTGCATCATTGTATCTTCTGTTTGCAGGTTTATCAGGCAGAAGAGTATAAAATTACCTTTTTGTCTGGAAAGCTTAGGGTGAAAATGGACAAAACAACAGAAAATCATCAACTCTATTCAATTTCCATTAACTGCAATATAAAAGTTATATGTAAAATGATGTGTTTCACTTTTACTCTAATTGAACCACCTGTTTATTCTCCACCTCTCCACAAAATACCAAATTCACCTCAAATTATTTTTAATAACATCTTCTGTGTTTATAGTACTTTCTGTGTACAATGTTCACCCTTTCTCCCTTTTCACCTCTTGTTTATATGCATGACAACTGACTGCAAATTTGCATTGCAATTTCTTGTGGAAGCCCTAGTATGAATTCTGACAAAGCAAGAAATTATTCGATGTTACCATGAATTTTTATGGGAAAGTAATTAATATCATGCAGAATATTCTGTGTTTATAGTATTAGGGGTAATAAGAGTTAATGTTAACATTCAAAATGAGATATTGTCTGTGTTCTTTTGCCTTGGGAATATGGAGCTTTGTTGAGTTCTTGATCTAAGAGTAATGTAGATCAAGACCAAAATATCAATTTTTTCCCAAAATTCAGATCTAGAGTTAATTGTAACTTCCTTTGTCCATTAAAAGCCAGAGTATGTCCAATGTGATTTATCCCCGCTAATCCTGCTTCTTTCACTCAGCCCATATTAAGGTATCAATGCAGTCTGGCAGGGAATTGCCAGAATTCCTTTTTTTTTTTTTTTAAATGGATTTAGTGTGTCTATCTTGAATTTGAACTATATCTTGAGGAGTTTAAAACTGTAGCAACTAGATTTTTTGTATAAATGTTATTACGGACTCTGTAACAGCACAACTAATGTCCTAAGATAACCTGTAGTATGTGGAAACCCATGTTACTCTTAAGCATGCAGGTACAGCAGGTAGTGAAGAAAGCGAATGGCATGTTGGCCTTCATAACAAGAGTAGTTGAGTATAGGAGCAAAGAGGTCCTTCTGTAGTTGTACAGGACCCTAGTGAGACCACACCTGGAGTATTGTGTGCAGTTTTAGTCCCCTAATTTGAGGAAGGACATTCTTGCTATTGTGGGAGTGCAGCGTAACTTTACAAGGTTAATTCTCGGGATGGCGGGATTGTCATATGCTGAGAGAATGAGTCGCTGGGCTTGTATACTCTGGAATTTAGAAGGATGGGAGGGGATTATATTGAAACGTATAAGAATATTAAGGGTTTGAACATGCTAGGGGCAGGAAACATGTTCCTGATGTTGGGGGAGTCTAGAACCAGGGGCCACAGTTTAAGAATAAGGGGTAAGCCATTTAGAACGGAGATGAGGAAACACTTTTTCACACAGAGAGTTGTGAGTCTGTGGAATTCTCTGCCTTGGAGGGCTGTGGAGGCCGATTAAGATAGCAGAGTCAAGGGATATGGGGAGAAGGCAGGAACGGGTTACTGATTGGGGATGATCAGCCATGATCATATTGAATGGCGGTGCTGGCTCGAAGTGCCGAATGGCCTACTGCTGCACCTATTGTCTATTGTCTATGTTTTTCTATGAACCTTGAAATTGAAGTTAACCATCTTAAATGAATTAGGGTAATATGCAATGCTGTTTTAATGCCATTAAAGGATGGTACAGTCATTTCTAGTGTTACACTTACTATTTTTAGGTAAAATCTGGTTTGCATCTGTATCATGCCATCAGACTTCGATACTTCAATATTAATGACCTCTGTTAATCTTTTGCAATGGTCTCAAAATCAAAGGGTAACAGATTTCATGTTGCTATTTTAAACCACAGCAAACTCTGTTCTTTTCATGGTGAAGAGTTGGGTGGGCTGCCCAGTTAAGAATGGCAAATTAGATAAAAGTGCTGAGGATTGATCATAAATGAAAAAAATTAGCAGATGTGAAGAAAGGCCCTATATAAAGGAAAGGTACTTCAATGACTTAAATTGAATCAAGCAGTTTTTTTCCATTGCTTTTTACAAATGTTCCAGTTTTGATTTCACTGAAATGAATCCTGATTTTGGAAAGTATATCCGAATGTACTAAGTATTTTCTGTTATTTCTTTACTAACAAATCTTCCTACTGCATTTAATAGATCTGTTAATTTGAGTAGAAGCAAAGAACTGCAAATGCTGGTTAATACACAAAAGGGCACAAAGTGCTGGAGTAACTCAGCAGATCAGGCAGCATCCTTGGCGAATACCAAAGTTGTGCCAATGAAAGTCAAAGAAGGAGACTGAGAAACAAGAATAAAACTCTTAGAGACATCATCCGAACCTTAGGCTTACCAAAGTCAACGGTTTGGAACATCATTAAGAAAAAAGAGAACTTACTAATTGCAAAGGGACTGGCAGGCCAAGGAAGACCTTCACATCTGATAACAGAAGAATTCTCTCTATAATAAAGAAAAACCTCCAAACACCTGTCCGACAGATCAGAAACACTCTTCAGAAGACTTCATGAACGGAAGTACAGAGACTACACTGTGAGATGCAAACCACTAGTTAGCTGCAAAAATAGGATGGCCGGGTTACAGTTTGCCAAGAAGTACTTAAAAGAGCAACTACAGTTCTGGAAAAAGGTCTTGTGGACAGATGAGATGAAGATTAACTTATATCAGAGTGATGGCAAGAGCAAAGTATGGAGGAGAGAAGGAACTGCCCAAGAACCAAAGCATTCCACCACATCTGTGAAACACGGTGGTGGGGGTTTTATGGCCTGGGCATGTATGGCTGCTGAAGGTACCGGCTCACTTATCTTCATTGATGATACAACTGCTGATGGTAGTAGCATAATGAATTCTGAAGTGTCTAGACACATCCTATCTACTCCAGTTCAAACAAATGCCTCAAAACTCATTGGCCAGCGGTTCATTCTACTGCAAGACAATGATCCCAAATGCTGAAGCAACAAAGGAGTTTTTCAAAGCTAAAAAATGATAAATTCTTGAGTGGCCAAGTCAATCACCCGATCTGAACCCAATTAAGCATGCCTTTTATATACTGAAGAGAAAACTGAGGGGGACTGGCCCCCAAAACAAGCATAAAGTAAAATGGCTGTAATACAGGTCAGACAGAGAATCACCAGAGAAGACACCCAGCAACCGGTGATGTCCATGAATCGCAGTCTTCAAGCAGTCATTTCATGCAAAGGATACGCAACAAAATACGAAACATGACTACTTTCATTTACATCACATTGCTGTGTCCCAAACATTATGGTGCCCTGAAATGGGGGACTGCTGTAATTTCTACATGGTGAAACCAAAATGTATAAAAATGGCCTTTATTAAAATTTGACTATGTGCACTTTAACAACATGTGATTTTTTTTTTCTATTACAAATCTCAAATCGTGGAGTACAGTGGCAAATAAATAAATGATGGGTCTTTGTCTCAAACATTATGGAGGGCACTGTAGTAGAAAGTAGGACTGGTTTCACCAGCAGCTTGTCAGCACAGCAAACCAAGAGATTCCCTGTGATCTATCAATTCTCCCCCTCCTTTCTGCAACAAAACTTTATCTCTTTCCTACTCCTGACGAAGCGCCTTTGATCTGAAAGTTTAATTGTTGCTCTCTCCATAGCTTTGTTTAACATTGGATGAGAAATATTAGTGTTGCAAAACCAGATCTAACCCATAGTGTGAATGGAAGCATTTTGCTTGAAAAGACATGATTTAAGACATGCTTTCCTTTGATTTTTTAATACAATTTTACATGTTCTTTTTCCGAGCTTCTATATCATGAATAATTAAGAGATTTGCATGACCTATCAGTTTTCCTGTACTCATGATACTTTTTCTTTGATACTTCATTTTCAACTTTTACTATGGCATGGGAGAGGAGTTTGATTGGAAAATATTCCTGTTCCGAAGGACTTTTGCCTAGTGTTTGCAATAACACATTTTGGAATGCTATTTGTTCCTGATTTCCATAGCAATGTTTAAACCCTATAAACTTGATGAGTAATTTCTCACTGTTAAACTCCTTATGGTGTTTTTGCAGCAGCAGTGTTTTGTATTGTCATGTAATGTACTTACCATGATTCTGTTTGCCACACACCATAATATGGGTACACTCTCTGTCTCTCTTCCCCAGACACTCACTTGCATTGTACAGATTGATGGCTGTAGTTCACCTAAAACTATATCCTGAAGTGTTGAATTGTTCATTTTATGAGGTTGTGCATCTTGAGGGTGGAACTAAGCCTTATGTATTAATAGCTGTAACAGGAGGAAGAAAAAAAGAATGAAATATCTTCTTGTATATTTAAAGAGACTGTTTCCCAAATTCCTTGAAAATCCATGCGAGTGTTGAGAAGCACATTTCTGATTAATTGCTTTCATCTTCCTGCCAATGGCTATCCTCCTCTTTCTCTCACACCCTCAGAATATGAGTTCTGTTGCCTATTCAGAGCTACCACCAGTGACTGACTTTGGCTGTCAAAACCAAGCCCTGCACATGTTACATAAATTACACCAGTGAAATAATGCTCATTCCAAGCAGCTTATTTTGGTGGAGACACCAACATTAGACAATAGCCACATATTGCAATCGGTGCAAATTGACAACAACACTTCCTTATTGATGACCATAGGCACAGGAGCACCTCAAGGCTGTGCGCTCAACCTCGCTCTATGTACTCAATATGTAACTGTGGAGCTGAATACAGTTCCAACTCCATCTTCATAGTTGTTGATGCCACCACTGTTGGACAAATTACAGATGACGACGAGTCAGAGTATAGGAGGGAGATTGATTGACTGGCTCAATGGTGCTGGAACACCAACCTTGAAGGGATCTGCAGGAGTCACTGCCTTAAAAAGGCAGTCAGCATCATTAGAGACCTACGCAACACTGGCCACACTCATTTCATTCCTGCCATCGGGAAGAAGTTATAGGAGCCTGAAAACTAATATCCAGGTACAGGAGCAGCTTTTTTTCCCCAACAACCATCAGGCTATTAAACACAACAACCTCCAAATAAGCTACTATGGTGTTTACAGAGTATTTTGTTTGCATATCTGATGTACTGCTGCAAGTAAGAATTTCATTGTTCCATTTCGGGACATTTGACAATAAACACTCTTGACTCTTGAACATGTGAGCAAGTACATTTCCTACTCTAAAATGTAGCTTTTAAAAATGATTCTGGGGGAAGGTCAAGTGAAATTGAAAAGACTTTTCAATCGTATGATTTGTAATGCATGTAATCTACAAATAAAGGGAACATATGCACGATAACTTCTTGTTTTGGAGTGAACTGTTCTAATGGCTAAAGCCATTAATAATGAAAAAGCGACATCTGTTTCATTGTTGTATTCTTGAGGGGATAGAATTTCCCATTGTATATAGCTAATTTATATGCTATATATTTATTGTATTTCAAATTAATGAACAGAATGTAAGTGTTTTGCTCAAATTTGCTTACTGCAAGTTCATTTAAATTTCATTTTTTACTGAAGTTTTACTATTACCATTGTGAACTATTCTGAACCTATTCAGAATATTTTAAACCCTGTGACTCATTCTAGTGTCAGTTACAACAGATATCATTGGTAACAATACTGAAATTACCAATTGAAAACCACGGGGATTGGTTGAATCCTGCATGGGCTGCAGGAATCAACCAACATGTAATGTAAGGGCTGACTCTGAGGATGTAGTTCCGGGCAATCTGGCAGTGCCAATCATGTTTTTTAAATGTTTTTTATGGATGTAATATCGTTGTTAATCTTGTATGTTAATTCAACATGAACCAGTTTGCTAGGTATACAGTTTATAGCAGAAAAAGGAAGTGGATTATCTGGTAGCAGATATTGAAATACGCAATTTTAAATTGAGTAGAAACTTTTGTAGCAAAGTGTGGCCTGTGAGTTGCACTTTCCATTTTCCAGCTTTGGGAGTCCTCTTGCAGGAGTTGCAAAGGTTGTGTTTAGATAGTGGGGTATCCCCCTTTGATACTTGTCACGAAGATGGAATTTAATGTATAGATCATATTTTCCAAAAGGTTACAGTTATGTGTGTTCATGCTACTTTACTTATAGCACGGAAACAAACTCTTCAGCCTAACATGCCCCTGCCGACCACACTGCACCATCTGCTCTGGTCCTGCCTGCCTACGTTGGTCCATATCCCTCTAAACCTTTCTACCTATCTACCTGTTCAAATGTCTTTTGCAGAATTTGCAGAATATAATTTTGAAACCGCAGAAGGGAATTGCAAGGCATGTGTTATCAGGTGTATGCATGTGAATATACTTTGACAATGCATGGGTCATAGGCTCAAGTCAGATTTTTATTTATTTATTTAGCTTTGGGGTGGCATCCTCCTCTTTACCATGGATTAACATACTGAGCATTAGATTATACTGTTGATTCAATCTCAAGATGTTCAAGAGTGATCATTCTTTGGCAAAGGCACTAGATTCTGCAGCTATATGGAGACAAAACTGGAGGCTAAATTGAACAGTAATGGAATAAAACTGGTTTAGGAGTGTCGAATGATCTAAAATTTGCAATAAGATTTTTTTTGTTTCTCCAGTTTCTCCAGACCCAAGGGTTCCTCTTTGGGGTAGGCCTTTAACGAGAACCAGTTATTACTACTGTGAGTGAAACTGGAAGTGAGTGTTGGCAGGTTACTTGAATGTGATGCCATGTTTCTGCATGTCTTTTAGTATTTTCCAGTGAAATATTGGTATACTATGCTGCTCGGGTGAAGTTTGCAGATGCAGTGGTCATAGCAACACCTGACAGACAACACAAGGTACACAAGCAGAATCATGTCCATTGTGTATTGTAAACTATCAACAGTTCACTTAATACAAACAGAATGACCATTGAATAAAGAATAGTGTAAGGTCATAAAGGTTATGAGAAACCTTTCTTTTTGGTGTAAGGATAAATATCCCTGTATTAAATCAGCACCCTTTAATACTCAACTGTGATACTCTGGGTAAAGAAGGGAATAACTCCCCCAGTCTAAAAACTTTAACTGCTATGGTGTTGGTGTGGGTAACACCATCATGGCTGTAGTGGACTGAACAGACAGATTATTTCTGTAAAGTGGACACCCAATCTGAATTTTGGCTTTGTCGTGAGCGTTGGATTTGGCTTATTGAATTGAAAGAAGTAGAATAAGTTGTTGTTTCACGTGCAAAAAATGTTTGGGACTCTTCAGAGTGGAGAGGTGACAGGTGTTTCCCCCATTGCTTTTTTTGTGGTGAGATGCCATACTTTTTTGCGTACTGATTCAGACTTTTCAGCAGGAATCATGCACCATAAACGGGTTATCCTCTTTTCTAGCAAAGTGTAAAGAGTCTAATTGTGTTATATCTTTAGCTCAATATCATACCAGGTAAAACCCTAAGAATTATAATTCAATTTGTATTAAAGGGACTTTCATTGTAACTATTTAAACACAAAACTCTCAGGAAAGGTCAATAGGCCTTTTGCATTTATTGGCTGAAAACAGAATGGTCATGGTATGTATTAATGGTGGGGGGAGTGGGAATGCCGGAGAAGGCGATTGATTCAGAAGACATGGTTCTTTAAATTTTAACTTGTATCTCTATGGTAATGGCCTGAGAATTTTAGTAATTTTCCAGTGAAATATTGGTATACTATGTAAAAGCCTTAATTCAGCACCTGAGTGAATGACATCTGTAGTGTATAGTTAATACTTATGCATTGCGCTAAAATCAAACAGCTTCTGATGTCACATTTGTTTTTTTACAACGAAAAGTACCTGAATAGGATGGGATTGATCTAAGTTTGCTGCTGCCATAGCTTGGTGGTGTCTTCTGCAGACTCTTTTGGGATTTTTGAAAAGCAGGACTAAATTGCTGAACAAATTGAAAATTGCTGTTTGGAAAGAAAATAAAACATGTCCATCTATGCAAGAATGCACTCCGGACTCACATTTGTGCCAGATGCACATTTTCACATAATTAAAACAGTTTCTTTAAAATTGTCTCTGCTTTCTTTTCAAAAGTGTTTTTAATATATTGTCCTCTTCATATACTGCATATTACGCTAAGCAATTCATGCTTCATAAGTTTAACACACTACAGTTTTTTAAAATAAAGTTCTGCAAATGTTGCTATGGATAATTTCATTATGAGGAATGCAGAGCAGACGCCTAGGTTCAACTTCCTGTTTTGAGTACTCATCTTGTCTTAGGCTGTGTTCAATAATTAGAAGAAAGAGAAGCTAACTGACTTTGCATTATTTTCTTGATTGGGCTGACTGAAATGCCCTCGACCTATAAATAACTTATCAGGCATTCATTCTGAAAAGTTTTTTTTTTTTGAATGAGCTACCAAAGTAGTAACCATTTGTATATTCAATATAATTGGTATGGCACAGGAGGCTGCTTCTGTCTATTGCGTCCACTTGCAGAATCCACTAGGTCCCGTTCACCTACAGCCTTGTAAATTCCCCCACCTGCCAACTGATCATTTAACTTACTACCAGAAAATCCTATATGACTGTTTCCAAAGCCCTCACAGCAGTGACCTCCAGACAACAGCCATTCTCTGGCCAACAATAGTCTCTCCGCATGTTCATTTTTTGTTCCTTATCCATGACTTTTGTGGCTGTTTATCTGTTGCAATTGTTATCACTGGCATTTATTGTTCAGCATTTCCCTGTTTTTGTCTGAACTAATTATTTTACTTGTGTTGCAGGTTGTGGGAGTAGCTGACTGCCGCCAAGTTGCCAGACAGAATTTGCAGATGAAATACTCAGTGGCAGATTGTAATGTCTTTGACGGTGAGTTGCTTTGCTGAGTCACTTTCACAATGGTATTTTTATTTAGTGCATTAAACTCTAAAAGTATATGCATAAAAAATGCTGTAAAACTGGAAATGTTAAATGTAGTCAGAAGGTCTGGCAGTATTTATGGAGAAAGCAACAGAATTGCATCAAAATTGAATTAATTCAGAAAATCCTTCAGAGGGGTGAACCCTCGAAAAGCGCCTGGACCTGATGGTATACCTGGTCGTGTTCGAAAAACCTGTGCAGACCAACTGGCTGGAGTTTTTATGGACATCTTCAACCTCTCACTTCTGAGGTCTGAGGTTCCCACCTGCTTCAAAAGGGCATCAATTATACCGGTGCCCAAGAAAAGCAAGGTGACGTGCCTCAATGACTATTGACCAATGGCACTAATGAATTACCTAGAGCATTCTGTGAGCAAATTCAGATAAAACTGTTTTTAACACAAAAAGTTAATTAGATCTGATTTTCATCAATATTTTTTGTTAAATTTGTTCTTTTTTCTTAAGATTGGAGGGGAGCTGCTGCTCGGGTGAAGTTTGCAGATGCAGTGGTCATAGCAACACCTGACAGACAACACAAGGTACACAAGCAGAATCATGTCCATTGTGTATTGTAAACTATCAACAGTTCACTTAATACAAACAGAATGACCATTGGATAAAGAATAGTGTAAGGTCATAAAGGTTATGAGAAACCTTTCTTTTTGGTGTAAGGATAAATATCCCTGTATTAAATCAGCACCCTTTAATACTCAACTGTGATACTCTGGGTAAAGAAGGGAATAACTCCCCCAGTCTAAAAACTTTAACTGCTATGGTGTTGGTGTGTGTAACACCATCATGGCTGTAGTGGACTGAACAGACAGATTATTTCTGTAAAGTGGACACCCAATCTGAATTTTGGCTTTGTCGTGAGCATTGGATTTGGCTTATTGAATTGAAAGAAGTAGAATAAGTTGTTGTTTCACGCGCAAAAAATGTTTGGGACTCTTCAGAGTGGAGAGGTGACAGGTGTTTCCCCCATTGCTTTTTTTGTGGTGAGATGCCATCACAAGTCCAATATATGATTGAGGAGTGGACCAATATGTTGTGTTATGAACAAAATGCTGAAAGAGGAGTAGTAGATGTATTTGATGGAGCCATAGTGCTGGATGTGCAGAAACATTGGAGAAGATTCCACAAGATATGGAGGCTGTGGAGGTGAAGATGAAGTGAAGGCTTTATTCCATTTACAGAATCTGTAATATTTTGTTTTTTTCATTTTAAATGTTCCTCTTCTTAAAATTAGCATTTTCTGGCCAAGGTAGAAGTTGATTTGAAACTCTGCCAGTGATTCAGCTAAATGTCTTTAGACCAGATATCATACATAACCTACTTGACACTCATTGATTTAGGCATCTGATAATAAAGAAGGTTAAATGTTAGTACATGAATGACAACAGTTGATAGTTGTGAGACTGAAATTGTTTTTATTCTCCTACTTTGTTTCCCTAGTCTCAGACAATGGTGTTATCATTTAATACAGTTTGCATCTTAAATCAGAGTTTATTGGTTGTAATCCATTTGCTGAAATATTTTTTATTTAAATCATCAGGAACCAGCAGTGGCATTTGCAGAAAAGGGCTACCACATCCTGCTGGAGAAACCCATGGCTGTAGGTCTTCACTATTTTATTACTACAGGTTAATATTTATGATGCAGCAAAATGTAATCGTGTTAGACGAAGAGCGCATGCCTAGCAGTTTTATATGTCTAAACTCAATCAAATCTAAAATTTCTATATATGGGAAATGTTGAGGCGAAATGATTATGTAAGTCATATGGTTCTGTTCCAAGAATTAGTTGAATATAAACAAGTAATTTCCATGTAGTGATTTCTGATCTCAGCCAAGTGGGTGAGAGTGTGAGAGCATGTCGGCTTTAATCATTACTGAATATCTACCTCCCAGCAGGAACTGAAAGCAGTTTTGCAGAGAGTTGGGGCAGATGTCACCCTTGTCTTTATACTGGGATGTAAAACATCTTGTAAAGAGAGTCAAAGTAAACAACATGGGAATGACTGATAACTGAAATTTAAAATAAAAATAACAATTAAAACCAAGTGCAGATCCTGGTGACTGGAGCAATACAAGGGACAACAAAACCTGATAGAACATATTATGTCACAAAATGGGAATATGAAAAGAAACTTGCAAAGGGTGTCAAAATTAATACAAAGTACACTTCTGTTTTGGGAAGAGGACCATGATCAGGAGAGTTCCATAAGAATGTTCAATGTAAATTTAAAAAAAAGGAAATGGTTGACACTTTGAATGATTTATTTTATACCAGTATTTACATTCAAGAACAAAGAAAGCATCTGGATAACTCGAATAAACTAATATTGAATCTGGAACAGAGAACCATTAAAATTAATCTTAATGAAACAAATGGTAATGGAGAAAGTAAAGGCACCAAAGGATGGCAAATCCTCAAAGCCAGATGGTTTCCATCCTGTGATTTTAAAGATATTTTTTTGCACGTACTCAACTATAATTTTCTGAAATTCTTCAATCTAGGAACCTGTGCTTTAAATTAGAAAAATGCATATTTCTTCACTTCAAAAAAGACAATAAGCAAAACCCAAGAAATTATAGACGGATTAATTTAACACCTGGAAATTACTAGAGCCAAATCTGCAGATGATACAAAGAGGTGGAGGAGCAGGTAGTGTAGAGAAATCTGAGTCTGCAAATTATTTCAACAAGTTGGGAGAGTGGGCAAAGACGTGGCAGGTGGAATACAGCTTTGCAAAGTGTGCAGTCATGCACTTTGGTTCGAGAAATAAAGGCGTAGACTATTTCTCTAAATGGGAAGAGGATTCGGACATTGAAGGTGCAAAGGGACTTGGTAGCGCTGGTGCAGAATTCCCAAAAGGTTAATTTGCAGATTGAATTGGTAGTAAGGAAGCAATGTTAGCATTCATTCTGAAAGGACTTGAATATAAAACCAGGTTTACGAGAATGATCCCAGGGAGGATTGGGTTAATGTATGATGAGCTTTTGACGGCTCTGGGCCTGTTTTCACTGGAGTTTAGAAAATTGAGGGAGATCTCATTGAAACTTACCAAATAATGAAAGGCCTGGATAAGAGTGTATGTGAAGAGGATGTTTCCACAAGTGGGAGAGTCTAGGACCAGAGAGTACAGCCTCAGACTATAAGGACGTGCCTTTAGAAAGGAGATGAGGAGGAATTTCTTTAGCCAGAAGGTGGTGAATCGTTGCCACAAATAGCTGTGGAAGTCCTTGGGTATTTTTAAAGCAGTTCGTGAGTAGTAAGGATGTCAAAGGTTACAGGAAGAAGGCAAGCGAATAGGGTGGAGAAAGATAGATCAGCCATGATTTAATGGCAGAGTAGACTTGATGGGCCGAATGGCCTAATTCTGTTCCTATGGCTTATGAACTACAAGTCTTCCAGAAATGTCCAAAATAAGCAGTGCCCTATAGTGTCATCCAACATTTTTTTATAAACTACTGTGGGTGGAGATGAGGAACACTGAACAGCTACTGTAGTGTCTAATTTCTTCATGACAGCCATACTGGGCACTAGTTTACCAAAGATAAATTAGGTACTACTATGGAAGCCTAAGACCTACAACAACAACAACAGGTATCATAACATGTGTAGAAAGGAACTGCAGACACTGGTTTAAACCGAAGATAGACACAAAAAGCTGGAGTGGGTCAGCGGGTGTCATAACATTATTCTTTTAACATTGCACATGTTTTAAGACACTTCACTGGAATGTTATCAAACAAAATCAAAATTATGCCAAAGGATGTAGAATTACTTGGGAAAGCTGGCCAAAGGCTTGATCAAAATAATACCTTGGTCGAGCAGAAACAGAGGGCCAGAAATGTATTTTGAAGGGAATACCAGTGCCAACAATCTTGGCAACTAAAGGCATTTAACAATTTCTTTACATTTCCCTTGTGAAGTCGAATTATACCTTGCCCTTATAAATTGTCTGGGTTGACAAGATATTCCAGATATATGCTGGGACAGCCAGAAATATCTCAAGAGAACTAGAAATGTGTGTCAAATTCATCAGTGCCTTTTGTGCACAGTGTATGGGTTCTTTTGAGTAAGGGTTCCCTTCAGGGATCTGTCCACTGGTTTCAGCTGGCTCACCAAGGTGAAGTAATGTTTCTGACATCTGCATTATTATTTATTAAGATACTTCCCAGAGCAGAAAAATAAAGTGCTGGAAGAACTGGGTGAGTCAGGCAGTATCTGTGGAGGGAAATGGATAAACTACATTTTTGGTCAACAGCTGCTTGTGTCTCCATGTACTGTATATCTCCAAGTTCTGCTGGAGAACATTGGAATTAATGCCCATTTACTGTAATCAATCCTATTTCATTGTGTGCTGTATTCACACACAGCTGAATACTTTGATCTGGGTATTTATCTCAGATATTTATCTCAGACCACACTTCTTTAATATTGAAATGCTTGAAGAGTCAGCATGTGAAATCCCCTTAAAAGAATAAACCACTGGGAACCTGTTTACTTGGCAAGTCAAAGCATGATGATTGAAACTCACCCAGACCACCTACATGACTGTGTATAGCCTGCGTCGAATATCTCTAGTTGCACAACTCGGATGTTTGTTCGCTGTGGCTACTCCGAAACACTGAAATGTTTATTCCACCGAAAATTCTGTTTGGGAATTATACAAAATTAATTGTATTATTTTTATTTTTGTTCAAATTAATTCAACTAATTTATGAATAAGTATTTTCTTTCAACGAATGAATTGAAACTTTCTTTAAGCAATCAGGATCTAATCCTAAAGGAATCTCAACTTGTTAAAATAAGACAGACCTCCGTTTTTGCTGTATTACTGAAGCAACGGTGCCTGATTGGATCCTCTCATGCTAAATACCCACGTGTTTGACAGGCAGAGCTAAAGCTAAACAAACATACCTAAAATCAAATGGAACAGATGGGTGGGAGTCACCAAACCCATCCTCATGTATTCCCTGGTGGCCAGCTCAAGTGCAAAGTAGAATAAAACTAGATGTTTGCAGTTAGTATACCATCTGGAGAAAGATGGGGGGGGGGGGGGGACCTGTTTAAGGGATAATAATGTAAATGCTTTCATTCTTCAAAAGCATTTGGAACTCTACAGTGGAATAGCTGGAATCATGCGGGCAATTTTACCCGGCTCCATTTCTATCACAGAAAGATAAAAGTTATTGCCTAGTATTGGTTGGAAAATGAAGCAGCATCTCTACTATGAGTGGCCATGTATGAGGCTTTGCACTGGAATTGAAGCCTGACAGTTTCTCCCCTGGAATAATTTTATCATGTGAATAAAAACAAATTATTGAGGATAAAATGGATTAACAGCAAGTAGTCTAGTTTGAAATTATGTAGAAAAATATTTGCTACCCAGTTTTTTATTAATGACAAATATATTGTGTGTTTTCAGTAAAGAGGTTGATTATGTGTTGTAAGAAGGGGAATACTATACCATGTAATAACAATGCATTGTTCCATTGCTCTGGTAAACTAGACATCTGGAGTCACCTTTCAAACTCTTAATCCCTGCAAATAGGCACAACCCTGGGATTTGCTGTTGTAATTTGGCAGATGCTATTAAATATCTGGCTATAATCAAAGCTGGTAAAACAGTTTTAAAAAATGCTGGCTTCCTCTTTATCTTGTTTTCTGGTAGTTTGTTGTGTGCCTTGCGAACTATGAACTTGTCTGATGTATTAGTTGTAGAAATTGCGTCCACAAAATGTACTGACGAGCTTAGACTAATTATTAATATTTGGGCCAAAACATTGATCGATTGTGGGGTGTGAGGGGCAATTAGTGAGGTAAGAAAGGGAGTTAAGAGGAAGAAGGGAAAAGGAGTTGGAAAATCTGCAGAAAGAAGCACAGAGACAGAAAGGGAAGAGGAGAATAAGCGAGTTTGGTATTCCGACTGCGCATGCCCAGGTCAAAGGTCACTCGCTATAAAGATTCTCGGTAGCTGTGCTGCTGCGTTGAGTGCAGGCTTGCGTTTCGTCTGTGGTCGGGGTCGGGCCCGGATCTCCGGCGCTGCAGGTGCTGTTGAGTTGCTGCTGGGCCATCCCCGTCCGTCCCGAGTGTCCCGTCCCTGTCCGGGGGCTGTCATAGGTGTCTGGGGTGGCCCTAGGCTGGCGGGGCATTGGCGACCTCGAACTTGCAGCCGGCGCGGTAAAGAGGGGCTGGATCCAGCTCGGCTCTGCCTGTCCCGCCAAGTTGGCTGGCAGCCCTGAACAGGCAGGGAGGAGGGGTGGGGTGGGGTTGCTGGCTCAAGCTCGGCTCGGCTCTGCTCCGGCTCCCGGGGGGGATGTTCCCTGGCAGGCCGCGGACCATCAGCTGCGCCTCTCGCCTTGTCTAGTGGCTGTCGGTTGGCCCCTCGGTGCCGGTGGGGGCCGAGTGCTGGTCATCGACGGGGAATCACACGGGGAGCTGCGGTGGCTCGGCAGGTCAGGCAACATCTCTGGAGAAGGGTCTCGACCCGAAACATCACCCATTCCTTTTCTCCGGGGATGCTGCCCGTCCCGCTGATTGCTGTGGCATTTTGTGTGTATCCCCGTTGATGGCTGGTGCTCGGCTTTCGCCGGCGCCGGGGGGGTTGGCTGGCGGCCGCAGGTTGGGGCAGGGGGTGTGGCTGCCGGTCCCCAGCCCGTCAGGGAGCGGGTTCCTCGGGAGTTGGAGTGGAGTTGGCGCTTCTTCTCCGCGCTGGCTGTTATCCTGTGGGCCGCTGTCTCGCCAGTCTGGGGTTGCTCCGGACATCTCCGGCTGCCCACCCAGGTGGGGATCGGACACTCTGGGTGGGGACTGGGACGGGGGGGGGGGAGTGGAAGGGGAATGGTCCAGTGCTGGTTTGGCAGCCCTTGCGGCGCCGGGGACCTGGGTTCGATCCTGGCTGCGGATGAGGCGCAGGCCTGTGTGCGCGCAACTGCCGAAAATGTTTCTCCGCCAGTCCAGCCTCCCTCCCTGTCTTCCACTCGCATCTGCCGCATCTCTCTCGCTGTTCCACCCCGCTCTCCCACTACCTGGCACCCCCATTCCTCAGATTAAACATATTTTTACACATAACTTATGAATAAAGATAAGAATTTATACACAGTTTATGCAGCCAGTACTTAGTTCGCTTTTTCTTTATAGTGAGTGACCATTGACAAATCCCATGATTCCTTGTATTTTTCGGAATACCAAACTCGCTTATAGAGGCCAAAAAGCATTGGGGGGGGGAAAATAAATTTAGGTAAGTGGAGGTCAGAGAATTGAAATAACTTGGCAGTGGGAGAGCAAAAGTACTGGGTATGAATAGAAAATGCAGGCTCAGGGTTGCTGTAAAATGGAAGGCTGGAGAAGAGTATGCAGAATCCTTTCAGGTAATAGCAATCATTAAAGGGATGGAGAAAAGGATTGACAACTCATGGCTAGGTTAGATCAAAAATGCAGATTGTAGGTGAGGGTGAAACATCGGAAAGAAAGCTAGATTTTCCCTGGGAACATGTCCAGCAGTTACAGCCACAGCACAAGTGCAGATGATGCCTGGCCTGTGACCGTGCCCACTGGTATTTATGGTCAGCTGACTTAACTATGATTAAGATCAAAAGCTATTCACTTAAATTTGAATTAAATGCATCTTCATCCCCAATTCAATAATGTTGTACTATTATGCAAATGAGGTTCAACATGAAAATTCTGTTATTAGGAGATGGGATTTTTGTAGATCCATTCAGTGAGGCAAGTTTGATAAATAGCTTCCACTATATTCCACTATATTGGCAGACCAATTTCCCTCCAGGGATGAAAAACGTTTATTGTATCGTATCATATTCCGTTTAAAATCCCATCCAGAACCTTAAACAAGTCAGGTAGCCTGGCATCACTTCTTTTCTGACAAGTTGTTCAAGCTACTAGTTACCATGTAAAACTAATGACATTCCAACTAAGATATGAATAAATACAAACTAAGGCCATTTGGTTTCTCATACCTGCTGCTCTATTCAATAAGATCATGGCTGATCAGTGCTGCTTAACCCCGTAATCCTTGATTTCCCTAATATTTAAAGATCTGTTTTTTCAGACCCTTGAATTTGCACAATATCACCTTAATCTGAAATATTCACGTCATGTGATTAGGCAGCAGTTTTTTTTTTTTTACCCTCCTCTATTTCCTAACATTGCCACAGATGGCAGTGGAGGCCAAGTCTGGATATTTTCAAGGTAGAGATAAACGGATTCTTGATCAGTAAGGGTGTAAAGGGTTATGGGAAGGGGAATGTGGTTGAAAGCGAAAGATAGATCAGCCATGATTGAATGGTGGGGTATACTCGATGGGCTGAATGGCCTAATTCTGTTCCTATGAACTATGAACATTTCTGAGGATGTAAACTTTGTTAGAGTACAATTTCTCAAATAACTTGGTTGATCTTGTTTCTTCTGTTAACCAGGTAACTGTTGATGATTGTAAGGAAATTGTTGCTGCGTGCATGAAGCACAATGTGATTCTTTCAGTTTGCCATGTCCTGAGATACTCACCAGCAGTTGTAAAAGTGAAGGTACGTTTACTTGAAAGCTGAGCTCAAAGTACTTATCCATATGGCCTGACTCTGTATCAATTTAAAATCAGATAAGTTCTAATTATTCTTGCTTTCAGCTGCAAAATCAGCTAGAAGGAATGAGATGTAACTCAAGGAAGTGTCAGTAAAGGTAGCAGTTTTGTTATCAGAAATTGTTGAACTTGTGTTGGTGCCAATGGTTAAAAAATGTTCAACATGAAGTTGAGGTCTAAGAGGCTAAGGACAGAAATTTGGTCATGGGTCAGAGAGTTAGAGGACAGATTATGTAAT
The DNA here is from genome assembly GCF_010909765.2 of Amblyraja radiata. Taxonomy (NCBI): domain Eukaryota; kingdom Metazoa; phylum Chordata; class Chondrichthyes; order Rajiformes; family Rajidae; genus Amblyraja; species Amblyraja radiata. Next base: position 25,922,831 of record NC_045986.1, on the reverse strand, counting down.
TTTGGAGTCTCATTTACAGAGAGAAAAGACATGTGCTGCAAAGTGGGCATGCAGTTTACATTAGGTCTTCCCAGTGTAGAGAAGGCCACAATGGCAGCAGTGAATACCGCATACTAAATATGGAAGAAGTAATTTGTTTTATTAAGAATGATTAATTGGGGCCCAGGATGGTGGGAGGAAAAACAAAAATGGACAACAGTTACATCTCTTGCATTTAAATAGGAAGGTTCAGTGGAAAAAGAAGAGGATTTGGGGACTAATCTAAACAATCCCTTTGGCCCTAGTTAACCGGAAGTAAAAATAATTATGTATGTGTTAAATAATGTGCATAAATAAAAATGGTGTAACATTTTTTCAACATTAGATAGGTTGAGAGAATACAGATAAATTATTTGGGCCTCTTAACTCATCAATGTTTAACTATTGTAACTCACCACAAATAACATTTTTTTTCTTTGAACACATAGCATGTTTTTTATAGTAATAAATTACTTGAGAACTAAAGTGGCATGATGTTTTTAAGGACAAATGAGCATTTAATCCATGTTATTATTGTCAAAATGTGCAATCTTATCAAAGTTACAAATTAATTGTTGCCATAATTATTTTACGTTTGTTTCATGTTAACTTATGGGCGAGCTGCAGACCTCTGATAAAAGTATTTTGTGACGTTAATGACATTTTGATATCCTGAGGTGAGGGTGGGTTGTGTGTATACTCCCTTACTGATATAGTTTTATGTAGCTTCCCCTTGGAATTGCAGACAGGTAGTTTGGGATTTGCTCAAGGAGAAACCACTTATCTGAACAACAAAAGACATACTGTTTCGTCAGTCCAAATCTTTTAGTTTTAAAATTGTCGGCAATGTAATTGCTTCCAGCTGTCTTATTACTTTCCCAGAGCACTGGATTTAGCATCAAATGCAGGAAGTGTTTGTTTGAGTGAATTGATGGATAGTTTGCAGATTAAAAGAACAAATTAGTTAGTGTAAACTAGGAAGAAGTGTGCAATATTTGATAACTGCAGAAATGAACATCACTCCATTTATTACTACGGGAAAAATTGTTTCATTATTCTACTACTGTAACTGCTATCCTTTCTTATTTCACATGTTGAATTGATATCTGCGTTTCTGTGAGATGGTCTAGTTTACAAAAATCTGTTTTCATGAATCATGAAAGAAAAATTACATTTACATAGTGCCTTTTCATGATTTTAGTTCTTCCCAAAGATTTAGTAGTTACAAAATCAACACTATTCAGCGAAACACACCAATCATTTTCTATCAGAGAAACAAAGGCATAATTAGTGATCAGCCATGTGACTTTAGGTTTTTCTGTTTCTGCTTCCTTCCAGAATTGGCAACAAAAATGTTATCTCCACAGAATGGTTCTCAGTGTGGTTGCTGAGGCCATTTAATCAAAGGGAACTATTTTCCCTCTGGTAGATAGCTGCAGGTAGTGGATCATTAGAGCTTCACTGGTACTGATTCCATCCCAGTGCTGCAGGGATTAATACATTCCCTGTTTCTGTGCCATGGGATCTTTGTGGACTTAATTGTGCCAGTTTTGTGCCAATATATCCAGATGGTTGTTATGATGAATGCAGCAAAATCTGGGGAGCCCGACTGACCATGACAGGGTCCGCCTTGTCCTCTCCTTCCACCCTATCATCCGTCGCACACAGCATCTAATCCTCCAACACTTTCGCCACCTCCAACGGGATCCCACTACTGGCCACATCTTCCCATCTCCACCCCTTTCTGCTTTCCAGCAGAGACCGTTCCCTCCGCAACTCCTTGGTCAACCTGTCCCTTCCCACCCAAACCACCCCCTCCCCAGGTACTTTCCCCTGCAACCACACTAGATGCAACACCTGCCCCTTTACCTCCACCCTCGACTCCATCCAAGGATCCCTACAGACTTTTCAGGTAAAGCAGTGGTTCACTTGCACTTCCTCCAACCTCATCTACTGTATCTGCTGTTCCAGGTGTCAACTTCTGTACATCGGTGAGACCAAGCGCAGGCTTGGCAATCGTCTCGCTGAACACCTCCGCTCGGTCCGCCTTAACCTACCTGATCTCCCGGTTGCTCACTACTTTAACTCCCCCTCCCATTCCCAATCTGACCTTTCTGTCCAGGGCTTCCTCCATTGTCGGAGTGAGGGCCAGTGCAAATTGGAGGAACAGCACCTCATATTTCACTTGGGTAGCTTACACCCCAGCGGTATGAACATTGACTTCTCTAACTTCAAATAGCCCTTGCTTTCCCACTCTCTCCACCCCCTCCCCTTCCCAGTTCTCCCACCAGTCTTACTGTCTCTAACTACATTCTATCTCTGTCCTGCCCACTCCCCTGACATTAGTCTGAAGAAGGGGTTTGACTCGAAACGTCACCCATTCCTTCTCTCCAGAGATGCTTCCTGTCCCACTGAGTTATTCCAGCATTTTGTGTCTTCCTTCGATTTAAACCAGCATCTGCAGTTCTTTCCTACCCATTACATTTCAGCCATCACTGCAGTCCAATGGATGTCTGATAGGGAATCAATGCTGTTGTCTTTACACCTGGCTCCTTACTCAGTACAGCACAATGTATTCTTCCAATAAGAGTCATGTTCTACAAAATAATGCAGATATCATCTGATTCTCCTCCTGTCTCTTCTGGCAAATATGTCTACTGTCTGGCTCCTCTACTGTACCACCTTACCGTATTAGAGCAATGCTTTCAATGCCTGGATACAGATGTATTCCTGTACAATGCAAAGAAAATCCCTCGCAGCTTGGCCAGAATGTAGACAAAATCCTTGCCTATTGCTGCATAAAGGGAGGGAAGGAGCACTGGAGGAGATGGCAATGAATGGCCCTGCTTTGAGTAAGAGACTAATTACCTTTCTTTTCAAGTAAGGATCAAGAGTTGGTGCCAGTGTACAGAGATAACTAAATTGCATTCCTATTTCGGCTGAAATGTTGCAAGTAACATTTGTGCCATACAGTGATTTGAAGGAGTGTCAGTCATGAATTGAGTGTCTAACTGCTTCCCATTACATTGAACAGTCTTGCTAAAATATCTTACCATGTACATCCTGTGCGCCACTAGTGATTTTAAAGCTGCGTGACCAGACAGATAATTACTCTGGCTATAAGAGCACATTAAAGGCTAAGCATTCTGTAGCAAGATACATAACACATTTTTACTGTCCATAAAGCATAACTTGGGAATATATGGAATATTCTACACTATACTGGACAAGTGCAGTTATAGCAATGTTCAGAAAGCTTGACATCATTCAGGACATAACAGCCTAGTTTTGATTACGTCTCATCCACCCCGATGATGATTTCCTCCTCTACCAACAATTTAGCAGAACTTCAAAATCTAATTTACCAATAGCTTACCTGGTGCTTTTACCATCTGGGACAAGAGCAGCAAGTAAGGCTGTACGGCGCACATATAAGCATAACTTGGAACTATATGTACGCTGCTTTCTCATCACTGGAAAAATCGTGGACTGCTATCTAACGATATTATGTGATCACCTTCATTGTATGCATCTCAGCTTCAAATTCATGAGAAATGCTCAACACCACGTTCAAAATCACCAATATATAACTTTTTTTTTACAGCCAGAACCAAAAACAAAACGTTGCTCAATTTAATCTTAACATTTTACACAACAGTTCAATAGCTGGTTAAATGCTGATTCGTTAAGAGTGTGTCAGGTTGTGCTGGAATTAATTAACAGGTTAGACAGCAACTGTGGAGATAGAAACTGAATTAACATTTCAGGTCAACATAAATGCTGTTGGATCTGCTAGCTAATTCCTGCACTTTCTTGTTCCTTTTCAGATTACTGGCGTTTCTGGTATTTTACTTTGAAACGTGTTTATACACTTTAGAAAAAGCCTAAAGCTAATTTAGGTGCTTGGGTTGCAATAGTTATAATTACACCATTGTGTTTGTATCTGATAAAAGAAACCTAAATCTAGAGACTGAATCCAGTAAAACTGGAATGAAGCAAAGTGATGCTCCTTGAAGTAGACAGACATGCCTTGTTTTGGATTTAGGTATGGTTGTGATTTTACACAATATACACATTGTAAAGGTCGACATGCTAGGAAATGAATCTTCAATTTATTCCAGGTATTATTACCATTCCATATTATACAATCAATCAATCAAGTTTTATTCGTCACTTGCACATAAGTGCGAGTGAAATGAATTGTGCAGTACAATAAAAAAGAACATACAATACACAATAAAAACATTTAACATTTAACACAAACATCCACCATAGCATTTATCACTGTGGTGGAAGGCACAAAATTTGGGCAGTCCTCATCCATTTTCCCCTGTGGTCGGGACCTCAACCCTCCACAGTCGCCGCTGTGGGCGTCCAGATGTACAGAGTAAGTCCAGATAAGTCCTGAATTGGTGCCTCTCCACCGGACACCGCGGCTTCAAGATAGTGTAGGCCGCAGGCAGGCAGTCGAAGATTTAAAGTCTGCACCACAGCCAGAAGCACCGCAGACTGCAGGGCCAGCAGTAGGAGCTCCTCTCCAGGGATCCCCGGCGAGGGATCCCGCTCCAGATGGTAAGTCCCCGCGGTAGAAGTTGGCCGCGGACCGGTGGTGGGAACTCTTCTCCTCCGGGGTCCCCAACGAGGGATCCCAGGCTGCGGACACTGCGCCAGTTGGAACTCCATAGATCGCGGCTTCAGGCTGCCGCGGGCTAGCGAACGGAGTGCACCCCTCCGGCGACCCCCGGCGAGGGCTTGCCTGCTCCGCGACAAGAGTCCGCGCTGCGCCCGCAGCCGAAGCCCAGGGCACATCTCCGGGAAAGGCCACACCGATTCTCGATGTTATGCCACGTGGGAGGTGACATGGAAAAAGTTGCCACTCCGTGGAGGAGGCGACCAAAACGGTTTCCCCCTTACCCCCCCCCCCCCCCCCCCCCACCACCCCCCACACAAGACACACCGAGAAACATTAAAAACATACATTAAAACACAATAAATAAATAAAAAAAAATATAGAAAAAACAAACATGCTGCTGGTAGACTGCTGGCTTGCAGCGCCCCCACGACCTATAAATGTGTTTAAAAATAATTGGCAGCAGTAATACAGCTTTGCAAATTTACTTGTTCCTCTGCTGCTTCTATCCTTTGGAATCGCAGTAGAATAGAAGGTTACAGTTTAGAAGGATGTAATTTTGTCCACTGCATTCATGATGCAATTTGTAAACATTCCTAGTGCTAATATTTTCTCCCAATATGACATGCTTCAAATATTTCTTATTTTCCATTGAAAAAATCTTTATTCCAAATGTTTACAATACTTTGAGAGATCCTTTTAGCCACTTTGCTCATATTGAGTACCTCAAGTTTGTCTCCATTACTGTAGTCAGTCATTCTGTGCAAAGACGTAATAAATCTTTAGGACCTTGATTATCGAACAGTACAGAACACAGAACTGTGCCAAACATGATACCAAGATAAACTAATCTCATGTGCCTGCACAAGATCGATATCCCTCCATTCCCTGCACATCAATGTGCCTATCTAAATCCCACTTAAAAACCACTGTCATATCTGCCTCCACCAACACCCATGACAGCATGTTCCAGGCACCCACCACTCTCTGTGTAGGGAAACAAACTTGCTCCTTGCCTTCTTTAAACTTTGCTCCTCTCACCTTAAACTAATGCCCTCCAGTCTTTGATATTTTCATCCTGGGGAAAAAAGTCCTGACCGTCTATCCTATCTTTGCCTCTCATAATTTTATATTCTTCTATCAGGGCTTCCCTCAACTTCCAGCATTCCAGAGAAAACTATCCAAGTTTGTCCAACCTCTCCCTTGTAGCTAATACTCGCTATTCCAGGCAGCATTCTGGTAAACCTCTTCTGCACCCTCGCCAAAGACTCCACTACTTCCTGTAATGGGACGACCAGAACTGCACACAATAGTAATTTACAGTTGATGATTTGTGGTTGATAGATTTCAGGAAATCAGCATTTGAATCACACGGCCTCACTTCAGTGAGATTGGACTTTATTTACATCATTTAGGTTACTTGACATTGGACAGAATTGCAGAACTGCCTGTTTACACCCAGTATGATTCATGAGCAAGCCAGGAGCTGCAGGGAGAACTCGGTCCAATTGGACCTTTGCCACCAATCCTAGTCTAAATATAATTGCGCCATGGCTAAGTGAAGCCAATTCACCAAGTCCTTAAACAATTTCTCTCCATTAAACTATCTGCATTTTGAAAGCCAACTGAGAAGTATATTTTTCCACTGTGAAATTACTGAATACTAATCAATAGAAAAATAGCAATAACCTTTTGATAAGAACCAGAAGTTGGAGATAATTTGGTCCCTTGATCCCACTGCCATTCATTAACATCATGGCTGCTCTGGTCTTGGCAACTACACCACTTGCCCAGTCCCTCCCATATCTCCTGTCCCATATCCCCACGATTCTCATGTAGTTTAAAGGTTTGTTAATCTCCATTTTAAATATATTTAATAGTTCTGCTTCCGCGGCAATCTGGGATATATTATTCCAAAAGTTCATGATTTTCTGCGAGGAACAGTTCTTCCCATCTCGGTCAGTTACCCTCTTATTCTAATACTATGCCCTCATTCAAGATCTTCTCTCGTTGTCTGTACTCCAATGAGTTGAGGCCTAAATGGCTTAGCTTTTCTTCATTCCTCTTCGCCCCAACAGTCAAATCCAGTATTTCTGCTCTACTTCCAAAGAAAGTACATGTTTCCTTAAATGTGTAGACCAGGAATTCATGCAATATTCCGGGTACTGTTTCACTAGTGCCTAGTAATGTTGCTTTAAAATCTCTCTTATACTCTATACCAGTGATTCCCAACCTGGGGCCATATGGGGCCATGGCAAATTTCAGGGGGAGGGGCACAGAAAAATTTGGGGATTTGGGGGGCCACAGGTTCAGTGAAGGGAGCCACTTTTTTCCGCTAATAATGTCAGGGTGGGGGGCACAGAAAAATTAAAGAGCCCAAGGGGGCCATGAACTAAAAAAGTTGGGAACCACTGCTCTATACCTTTTGCAATAAAGACTGATGTTCAACTAGTCCTCTTAATTACTTTATCTGCATGCTAATGTTTTGTTATTCATGTACTAGCACCCATGATACCAATGTACTTACACTTTTTTAAAGATAAACACTATTTTAATTATAATTTCTATTTTCATTCAGTGTAAACCTTCCATTTTACCATATTATATTTTATCTGCCAGCTTCTTGCCCACTTGTTTAACCTATCTGTGACCCTTTTGCAGGCTCATTGTGACCTCCTCCCACTTGCTAACCTACTTAATTTTGAAACATTAGCCAATGTGGCAACATTACATTCTGTCCCTTCATCTGTCATCAAAATGGATTGTACATAGTTGAGGACCCAGCACTGGTCCATGTGGCACTCCGTAAATAATAATTATAAATCAGAAAATGACCCCATGTATCTCTGGGTCTCTGTTTTCTACTTGCATCTCTGTTTTCTACCAGTTAGCTACTCCCTTGTAATCTTATATTGTGCAGTAACCTATTATGAGGGTTCTTTTCAAATATCTTTTGGAATCTAAATACATGGCATCTACAAATTCCTCTTAGATTCATAGAGTCATAGAGTGATACAGTGTAGAAACAGGCCCAACTCGCCCACACCGACCAACAATGTCCCAGCTACACTAGTCCCACTTGCCGGCGCTTGGTCCGTATCCCTCCAAACCTGTCCTATCCATGTACCTGTATAACTGTTTCTTAAATGATGGGATAATCCCAGCCTCAACTATCTCTTCTGGCACCTTGTCCATGCACTCACCACCCTTTGTGTGAAAAAGTTACCCCTCGGATTCCTATTAAATCTTTTCCCCTTCACCTTGAACCTATGTCCTCTGATCCTTGATTCCCCTACTCTGGGCAAAAGACTGTGCATCTACCGTATCTATTCCTGTCATGATTTTGTATACCTCTATAAGATCTCCCCGCACCCTCTGTGCTCCATGGAATAGAGACCCAGCCTGCTCAACCTCTCCCTATAGCTCACACCCTCTAATCCTGGCAACATCCTCGTAAATATTTTCTGAACCCTTTCAAGCTGAACAATATCTTTCCTATAGCATGATGCCCAGAACTGAGCACAATATTCTAAATCCGGTCTCACCAATGTCTTGTACAACTGTGTCATGATCTCCCATCTTCTATACTCAATACTCTGACTGATGAAGGTCAAAGTGCCAAAATCCTTTTTGACCACCTTATCTACCCGCGACTCGACTTTCAAGGAACCATGCACCTGTACTCCTAGATCCCTCTGCTCTACAACACTACCCAGAAGCCTACCATGTATGGTGTAGGTCCTGCCCTTCGACATTCCAAAATGCAACACCTCACACTTCTCTGTATTAAATTCCATCATCCATTCCTCTGCCTACCTGGCCAATCGACCCAGATCCTGCTGCAATCGTTCACAACCATCTTCGCTATCTGCAAAACCATTAACTTTTGTATCATCAGCAAACATGCTAATCTTGCCCTGTACAGTATGTTCTCATCCAAATCATTGATGTAGATGACATACAGTAATGGGCCTAGCACCGAACCCTGAGGCACACCACTAGTCACAGGCATCCAGTCTGAGAAGCAACCTTCCACCATTACCCTCTGTCTGCTTCCTTCCATGGAGCCAATTTGCTATCCTTTCAGGTATCTCTCCTTGGATCCCATGCGATTCCAGAGCAACCTACAATGTGGAACCTTGTGGAACGCCTTACTGAAGTGCATGTACACAACATCTACAGCTCTGCCCTCATCAACCTTTTTGGTCACGTCTTCACAAAAATCAATATTATTTGTGAGACATGACCTCCCACGTACAAAACCATGCTGACTATCCCTAATCAGCCCTTGCCCATCCAAATGCCTGTATATCCTATCCCTCAGAATATCTTTTGGAAATCCAAATACACTGCATCTACAAATTCCTCTTTATTCACATTTCATGGCTTCAGAGCCTCCCAAAGCATTTGCCACCTCTGAAATACATATGCTGTATAGCCACTGTTGTTCTCTAGGAGCAGGAGAAAAGGAGCACCAACCTTATGCAAAGCTAGCTCCTACAAACCAGCATGTAATACATAACTTGATTAACTCTGACTTAATAATGAGTGAAGAACTCACTTGCTTGTCCTCAAGTAATAAGAAATTTATTAAAAACGGGAATGAGTTCCAGTATCTACTCCATGAATGGCAAATTTGAAATTCCTCCAGATATTTGTACTTTATAATTCATTTGGATTTGAGATTGTGTTCACACGATTTACATTCTTATGAGGTTTGTTCTCAAGCTTTCGGGGTCCAAACTTCAATGCTTTTCATCAGCAGGCCTACCATCTATATTATATTTAATCATATCTTGCTCTGGATTTGTTTATCAGGATGAGAGTGAATCACTACTAGTACTGCTCTCACAAACAGAATCTAGCGGGTAATTTTCAGATATTGAGCTGTTGATGAAGGTGTCAGTAACTGACTCTACTTGTTAGGGATTTCACCCTCATGGACTGCTCCCTTGCCATTTCTCGGTCTGTAAATCTGAGGGAAAATTCTGAAAATCTGTGAATAAAAGGGTGTTAAAATTGTGTCTCTCACTCTTCCTCCCCCTCTCTCTCCCCATTTCCCAGACCAACATCTCTAGCACAGAGGACCCACAATATTAATTTACCTACGTTGAGCAGATCACGTAATTCAAATGCTTGACACAGGACTTCTGAAACAATAATAATTAAAATGGATTTACAGGGAGATTAAGAAAAAGATTCTAGGATGAGCTCAAACCTCCATGAAAGAAAAATGCGACATTGGAACTGAATCTTGGGAGTGTCTGGCATGTAACCACTCGAAGTTGAGAAGGAGCATTCGGGCAGGTCTTGAGAAGTTTAAGTCCATACATTGCGAACATAGAAGCCCTTCAAGTCTCATATCTACCCTGCAAGGCCAATCTTTAAAAGAGTCCATGTTTCCTCCATTGGACTCATCAGTCACTTCAGTGCCCCACAAAAACAGGCCAGTCTCAATCCTGAGGACTGCCTCAGAAGGAGAAACTAATTACCATTAACAAGTAATGTATTCATTCTTTCTTAAATATATCCCAATTGTTACCTAAAAAAACTGACAGAGAGCTAAGAGAAATTATGTGTATGCACTTTACTCTTTTGCTGTAAAATGTCCACACTCATTTTATTAAAGTTATCGGTTATCACAATAATCTCTGTAGAGACACTAGCTGTATAAGCTTTAGATGCAGTTTTTTTTTCACAAGAATCACTTTTATGATTTGTTAACAAAGGTGAATGGCTGTTATGAGTCACAGTAATTCTATAAAGCAAAACACTTTTCCAACAGAACAATTTTAACAATCAATTATATGTTTGTACATATGTATATTTCCATAATTTCAATTTGCTCACTGTCACTTGGCATTTGTCAACCATGCTTTCTATCTAGTAAAGAATTATGTAAGTGATAGTGGTAGTAAGATGCAGATCATGATGACTGGGGCAGTGTTCCTGTTTCTGTCTGGTTGGCTGTATTACTGCTATAACCCCGATCAATCAGGCAATATCAGGTGAACAGAAACAGTTGAAAAAACGGGAATGGAAATCAGTTGATTAATATGCATCCTCTGTTTAACCCTTCCTGTGCTGAATAAACAAGTGAAAGACGTTTGACCGTAAACAGTACATACAGTATTAATTGTAGCACTCCCGCTGCATGTCCCAGTTAAGATCAGCTAACTGAGACCAGGGATTCAGGATGAACATAAGTGGCTTTCTCGTACGATGAGTAGTTTCCATACCCACTAAGTCAGAAGGAATACCAATAAAAGTAGATTTTATATTTTAGTCTAAACTAAAATTCAGATAGAGGGAGTTCACCTTGAGGACAAGTTGATACTTCAGATTTCCTGGTGGAACAAGTCTCCTCAATAATTCATCAAACTGCTTTTTATAATTCAGAAACAGATTGGTCTGTATCCAAAGTGATCAGATTATTAGTCCAGTGTTTCTTTTTTTTTAAATAATTTTCGTTCTTTTGAATGTATCTCTGTGCATTGAGTATTTGTTGACTGAACACAATGTAATAGCACAGAATAAGGTAGGGCATCTTGAAGCCTGCCACAGTATGAGCTGCTCTTTTTCAGACCGCTTTGAGAACAGTCAAGAAATAAATAAAAACCTACAGTGTGCGTAGAGGCTTGTTGCTGTTCATGATCATCCATCTGGTAAATGCAATCCTTGGCAGGAATTTGAATGAGATTATACAGTGGCTTTAAGTATGATGCCATAACTGGCAAAGGTTATATGAGTTTGTTTCAGATTTACAGGATACCTTACGGAATTAGTCTTCTCACTCTGGGTACTACAACAAATCACACCTTTTGCAGCCAGTTTGTTTGCTGTCTATTCAATAAAATATTTATTTCTACCAATCGCACTCCTCCTCAATTTTATGTGAGGGTATTTCAAACATGCGTCAAGTCAAAACTACTTTCCATCATTGGACGTCGACAAAATTGCTGGAGAAACTCAGCGGGTGCGGCAGCATCTATGGAGCGAAGGAAATAGGCAACGTTTCGTGCCACTCCTACCACTTTATGTGAGGCTCACCATTCTATGGTTTCTTGAATTATCCTTATTTCTCTTTTTAAGCAAATAAACAACATTGGCTCTGGGACCTTGCTGGCGGTTAGAGAGGATACAAAGATCTGTGTCGAGGCTCTAGCAATCTCCTCTCTTGTCTTTCTCGATAAACTGGGATAGATCCCATCAGGCCCTGGGGCTTATTCTCCGGGCTCAAATGGTCAAACATATTAGTATGCACAAAACTGATCCCACTATTCTCCATGTCCTTCTCCTTAGTGAATACCGATGAAAAGTATTTGTTTAGTATCTCACTTACATCCTTTGGCTCCAAGCAGAAATTCCCTCTACCTAGTTACCCTCTTGTTTTTAATACATATAGAAAAAGTCTTCAGATTCTTTTTTATTCTATTTGCAAGGACATTTCATGGCCCGTACTGGCCTTCCTAATTCCCTGCTTAAATTATTTCCTGCTTTCTTTATATTCCTCAAAAGCCATGACTAATTTCAACTTCCTTGACCTTAAATATGCATCCTTTTTTCATTTTGACCAGATTTACATCTTCACTCGTCATCACGTTCCCTATCTTGCCAACCATGTCCCTTCTCCTTACTAGAATATGCTGGCCCTGACCTTTGATGTGAAAATCTTTGGGATATTTATGATGAGATTCTTTCCAAAGAATGTGCACTGTTTTAAATTGTCAATCCCCGTGGCATTGGTTTGTTCTCACACTCCAAAAGCAAATCAAAAACTGCAGATGCTGGAAATCTGAAATGAAAGCAGAATGGTGGAAACATTCAGCAGCTCAAGCAGCTTCTGAGGAGAGAGACAGTTTCAGTTTGATGTCTGCTCATCAGAAATACACTAGAAATAATTTGAAGAGTAGTGGGACGCATGGAGAGAACAAAGGGAATGTTTGTGATGACCAAGAAAGACGGAATAGCACATGTGGTACATGATACTGACTGGGTGGGGGAGTGAAGATTTTTCAATTCTGGATGGTCTCTCTGGAGGACATGTAAACAGAAGAAGGGGAATGCAAAGGGAAGAAGAGAGCAAGAAAAATATAATGTATCAGTGAAAAACAAAACACTGGAAAACTAAAGTTCTCTCACACCTCCTGGTGGTGGACTCATGAGTAGCATGTCTGAAAGTCGCCCTCTGAATTTCATTTAGTGTAAGATGGAGCATAACATGGTGCTTTGGAAACAATGTCTCGAGGAAAGGGAGTGAAGAATACATCCATATTCCTGCTGCTTTGGTGAACACTCTATGGTCCATAAATTACTGTGAGGATTCCCATAGTATTTTATACTGGGGGGCCCACCACAGCACTAGCAAGTAAAATGATGGAATATGGTATGCTGTCACGCCTGATTTTTCATTTAAGGTGTATATATTTATGCATTGGAAGTTATGTTGCTGTGTACAATATCTTATAAACAAGCACTTCAATGTTTAAAGTTAACCCAGCCTGGACATTGTCTAGTATGTTGGTTCCCATCTGCTCCTAACTGCTGAAGATACTGCAGCACAGGGCATGCTTCCACTGTCCTTAGCGGCTAACAAGTGAAAGTTACAAGGACTGGTACGAAGATGAACAGCAACTAGTGTGATTGACGTTGAATAAAGGAGCTGTGAGATTCAATGGGTTTGTTGTAGATATCAGTGGATAATTTGTTACCTGAGATGGAGACAGATCAAGAAAGGGGAGAGAGGTGTCAGAAATGGTCCACATGAATTTGAGAGGAAGATGGAGATTTGCAGTGATTGATGAAATTGATGAGTTCTGCATGGGTGTAGAAGGCAGCACCAACGCAGTCATCACGTAGCGGAGAAGAGGATGGAGGTGGAGCCTAATTGGCATTCTCTTGATGTTATGTCCAACATTTCTTTGTTACTTACTGCATGTGAAATAAATTAGGTTATCTTCATCTTGTTGCATATGCAAGTCTATCCAGATTAACATTGTATCACTAAGGTCCTATAAACATTTAGAACTATCAATGAAATGTTTTTGATTTGTTCCATTTTCCGGCCAAAGCCTTTGGAGTTTTTTGCTTGAACTCTTTAACTTTGTGCTGAATTAAATGAAGTTGTGCTAATTTCATTCTAATATGCAGTGCTTCCTTGTGTTTGCATTAAATGTGAGGTTGTTGCAGTAATTAGATAAGGATAATTTATTTCCAAATTATGTAAAATATGCAACAGTTATCAGGAACTGAAACAGAAGAGAGCATAAAATGTACCACATATTGAACTGAGATAAAGGGTTACATGTTCTCAATGTAAACTTTAAACAGTGTTTTGGAATCACAGCAAATATTTTTGTATAATCTGTTTATATGTTCAATTATCAAACAGCCTTGCTATTTGCTTCATACTGCAGAGAAATACTTGAAGATTATCTTGTGACACTGATCACACCCTCAGGATTTCCATGGGGAGTTAACAGAAAATTATTTATTGATAAAATACACTCACTTTTACTTGACAATTACCTAGTATGGCTTTCGCAAGTATATCTTGCAAGACCCCAAAATTATAATTGAGATTTTACAGGTAGGCAATCTTTTCTTTTGAAATGGTTTAAGCTAGGATACAGAAAAAATTAGTTTAATGAGAATTAATAGGATACGTGGGTGGTGGTGCAGCAATTAATTTTTTTATACGTAATACAGGGATCTGGACTATAAGCCCAAACATGGAAATATAAAATCCAACAAGACCACTGCGGAATTCAAGTTTAGTTAATAATATGGAATTCAAAGTAAAACAAATATTATTCTGATGACCATAACACTAGATTGTCGTAAAAACCAACTGGTTCACTCATGTCCTGGCCAGGTCTGGTCTGTGCAGGAACTGCAGATGCTTGTTTGCACTGAAGATAGACACAACATGCTGGAGTAACTCAGTGGGACAGGCAGCATTTCTGGAGAGAAGGAATGGGTAACATTTTGGCTCTGAAGAAGGGTCTTGACCCAAAACGTCACCCATTGCATCACCCACTGCAGAGATGCTGCCTGTCCCTCTGAATTACTCCAGCATTTCAGGTCTTGTCAGTAGTGGATCTGGAGTCATATAATATGGTTGACTCTTGAATGCCCTCTAAATTTGTCTTGCAGGCTGATTAATTGTATCACAAGGGTCACATTGAAATAATGAAAGAATAAAACCAGATCTGGACATCAAATTCAGACATTGTAAAATTGCTTGGCTCGGTAGACACGAAGTTCTCCTCATATGGGGACGTTTCTTGAAATTGGGAGAGCTGTTTCACAGACTAGCCAACAGCGAATGTGATTGTCATCACATTATTATACATGGCACCATGCCAGAAGTCTTCCTAAGAACATCCTGTACCACTGTTCGACAGAGCCATCAGAAGGGCAGCACAGCTGACTAGCTCAGGGAGTCCTCAGCATTGACTCCAGACCACATGAAGACTGGGATCAATTCAAACATGGGCATAGAAAGCAACTCCAAGTGTTCACGATTGGCTAATTAATGTTTGCTCCTTGTATTGATCAACACTTGAACGAAGACCAAAGGTAGTAAATGCACAGCTCATACTCTGGATGGGAGTCTGCAGAATTCCTCCATCTGGAGTATAAAGGCAGATAAGGGTACACTAAAGTCCTCTCATTCTGGCATGCAGATGGGATGGGATGGGGGGGGGGGACAACTTCATCCAAACTCTGGATGGATGAACTGTACCAATTACATTACACTGTGGCTACAAAAGCAGGTTGAAGGCTGTGTGTTCTGTAGTACTGAAATCCCAGAGACTTTACCAATATACATTTCAAGAGTATGATGGAATGTTCTCCACTTGCCTGGATCCAACTGTCCTGAAAATGCCGTACTGCATTCTAGATAAAATTTGATTGGTACTGCAACAAACATCCTAAACGTTCATTCCATCCACCAGTGACTACAGCGTGTCCAATCTGGAAAATACCATACAGTTACTTGCCTGGGCTACCTCATTAGCACTTAGCATGTAGCATCTAAAGTCAAGTAGGTCAAGGGCTCAGTTACCTACAAACTCAGTATCTATGTTTCCTTCCAATATACACACCATCCTGACTTGGAAATATATCACTGTCTCTTCATCATCATTGGAGCTAAATCCTGAACTCCCCACCAAGAAAAGTATTGCGAGAATTCCTTTGTGAGAAGAACTGCAGCATTTTGAAGAAGGTGGCTCACCAACACTTCTCGAGGGCAACCATTGACCTTGCGAGCGACATCCAGATCCACAAAAATGAATAATTAAAACAAAAGACTTGGAGTAAGATGGAGTTTGGTTTAATAAGTGAAATCTTAGAAGATGCAGAAATCCCGTGATGCACAATGGAAAGAAATGCATTATTTACATACTTTTGAAGATGTTGAGTCCGTACCTGGATAAAATATTTTCAAAATACGTGGGATGTGTTCCTGTGTTAAAAGTATTATGTAAATTACATTTTTTATCAAGATGAGGAACCAACCTTGCAACTTTCCTAGTCTGAGTGGCTACTCATGCATTGGGCACTAGATTTTCACTCTAAACTATCAAATGGGCTTTACTCAATTTAACTAAAAGACAGGAGAAATTTAATGAAACCCAAAAATAGATGTGTTGGACTCATTTTGCACAATCCTATATGTAGGTTGGATCATTAATTTTTAAATAGCTATTAGAATGTTTTTATTGTCATATATTAATAACAGATTCTTGCAAGGGATAAACATGAGAAGTAACATGGACTGAGCAACAAAATAGCTAGAACAGCTAATCTCAGTCAGGCTTGATCATAGTTTGAGACGGCCAATCAGTCCAATCAATCTGTCATCAAAACTAGGCTGGCAAAAGATTTCACAGACCTTTGTTTACTACCTTACGACTCCCAAGTTCCTGAAGCTATGGTGTGTTATTCTCTATGTTGATGCTGGAATCTTGGACCTGGGCTTACTCTTGCTCTTCACGGTGCTGTTCCTGGGTTTACCATGCTGGGGTACAAGGCAAACTCGGAGAGTACGTTTCAGGTTGGGACCCTGCTTCAAACTGATTATCCATTCCCTTCACAGATGTTGCCAGGCCTGCTGAGTTCCTACAGCACTTTGTGTTTTGCTCAAGATTTCAGCACCTGCAGTTTGCACCTGCACCTTACTTTTGGGAATCTGCACCAGCACTCCCAAGCTCCTTTGCACCTCCAATTTCGGAATCCTCTCCCCATTTAGAAAATCGTCTACACCTTTATTTCTACTAACACATAAACGCACACTTTGCCACACGCTGTATTCCATCTGCCATTTCTTTGCCCACTCTCCCAACCTGTCCAAGTCCTTCTACTCCGTTTCCTCTGGACTACTTGGCCGTACACCTATATTCACATCGTCTGCAAACCTGGCCACAAAGCCATCAATTCCATTTTTCATGTGCACCCTTGTATCAAAACAACAGATTGCAATCTGGTTGGTCTTCCTTACCACAATATACTTGCTTTTTGGGAACATTCATTTCACCTTTTGCGGAAAGTCCCTTTGCAGTTATTTTCATAATCTGTTGGTGTTGTAAGTGAAGTGTTATGTATTTTGACAGTGCAAGTACTTTTAATTAATTTGATTGTTTACATTTCTCTTCTTGATATTTGTGGTTATGAAGAGTTAAAAATAATGCACAAGAGATTTAAATAGCAAATAATAATTTCATTTTGAGCAAATCAGCAAAATAAAATGTAATGGCGGACAGAAAGCCCCGAAGGTTGCTGTTCGTGTTTCAGTTCTCTGTGTGCTAAACCAGGCTATTTCCTGTGAAAGCCCAGTGCACATTTGAGTGACAAGATTATTTCTGGGTAGTCTGTTCAGTGTCTGAATTCTTAACTCTGCCCACAGAACCGCCCTCTTGCTTTTTACAGTGGAATTTTCCATCATGTTCACAACACAGCAAATAAAGAGAGAAAGAAGGTGGAGATCTGACTTAGATGTCAACACTGATGTGGAGGGGATTCATGAGCTGTGGTGCAGGGGCTTGCATACGTTTTACAGTCGAATTTGCATGCTGAGGTTTGATAGGATGTCGGTGCAAGTGAAATAGCAGTGGAAACGTGGTTGCTGATTGCAAGATGCAAATCCACCGAATGATGTCATGGTTTATTTGTGCAGGAGCTGCTGAGCCAGGGAGTGATAGGAGAAGTGGTCCACATCCAACATCTGGAACCTGTGAGTATTACTTGGTTCTTCATGAAAGGCTTTTATTTCCTTCATCAATTAAAGGGACAGCAAGTCTTACTGAATTTAGAAGCTGCTGATGTTATTTCTTAAACGGAAATCTAAAAGCATAACATGTTTCAAACTAATTAACTTTAAAGTAGAACTACAGTGAGAATGCATTAAAAAAAACTTTCCTGCCAGATACCAGCATTTTAATTGGTCTGAAAAGTCTTAAAAACCCCCTACCTCTTCCTTTTATCTTTATAAATTTCCGTGATTTTTCTTTTCTGCCAGCTGCAATGTGCTTTTCTCCTGTACTTTTCACCCTACAATAACTTTTGTTTTGTGGCATTACTCTGTCTGCAGCACTGTGCTTGGAGATGGTGGCAAGAGCTGGACAGCATAAATGTAGTAGTTGTGTGGCTGCACCTGAACAATTGCCTGCTAGTCATTTTGCCATGAGTAGTTGAAAAGTGGGGAAAAACTGGTTGCAAACAACAGTAGGATTGATATCTTTGTTAGAAGAAACGTGTGTACAACGGTGACACAAATATTTTCAATGTATCCTACCCCCTAGTTAAAATAATTCCTGTTTTTTTAATTTATATTTTCTTTAAGATATGGCCCAAATGGTTTTGAAAGAGATTTGTTTCAATAAGCATCAGTATTGATTGGATGTTTTTTTTTGTGATTCTGAATACTGTACTTATTGTTATTCTACAGTAGTATTACTTACAGTTGTTTGCAACAGGTTCTTTTCTACTGGGAAAGAATCAAATTTCTATTCCACTCCACTAAATTATCTAAAAGAAAAAGTAGAATTTGAAAAGTGCACTTGAAGTTAATTAGGCTTATCACATCTGGGTTGGCACTGGGATGTATCTGCATGGATTTCCTGTTCCTAAATGAGCTTCAGTGTCCCTTCCTGATGTATGTGTTTGCTGTGATCTACACTGTGCTCCTGACACTCAAGGTATGTTTGAGCAGTGTCTCAATATTAATTACACAGCGTTTACAGTGGAAGAAAAGTAGCGCCTGACCGTTCTCAAAGTAAAATTGTTCTATTTCCCCCAAAAATTAAATTCTTCATCAGGCTGTCCACACCAGAACAATACCTTCATAAGAGTATTTCCATTTTAATTTCAAAGTACACAATTATATTGATCTTTCTGAAATCAAATAGCTGAATAATTCTTTCATGTGAATAGATTTATGCAAGGTACTTTAGCTGATTGTGTGTAAATAAATAAAGACATATAATAAAACTTGCTTCATGTGTGGTCTTCTTGATTTTGAACAATTTGCAAAACCCTAATCACAAATGTACACTCAATAATTAGACATCCGAGCTAAGAATATGACATCTTGCATTCAGAGTTCTATTGAAGTTATGTAGTATCCTGATGAGACACCACCTGGCTTATTGTGTACAGATTTGCTCCCTAAAGAAGGATATACTTGCAAAAATGGGAGTGTAACAAAGATTCACCAGATTGATCCCTGAGAAGGGGCCTACAGTCTCTGGCATTCAACAAAAATGAGACGTGATCTCATTGAACAATACAAAATAGAAAGGATAGAATCAGGGATGTTGTTTCCATTGCTGGGGTATGCAGAAACAGGATAACTGTTTGTCATGTGTAAGAAGGAACTGCAGATGCAGGTTTACACTGAAAATAGTCACAAAATGTTCCCTATGCAACTCCCTAAATAACTCATCACTTCCCACCCAAACTACCCCCATCCCCAGGTCATTTTCCCCAGCAACCACGGGAGATGCTATATTTGTCCCTATACCTCCTCCCTCAACCCCGTTCAAGGACCCCGACAGTCCTTTCAAGTGAGGCAGAGGTTCACTTGAACCTCCTCCAACCTCATCTACTGTATATGCTGTTCCAGGTTTGGAATTCTATATATTGCCGAGACTAAGCGCAGGCTCGGAGATTGTTTCACTGAACACCTCCGCTCAGTCCACGTAGGCCTCCATAATCTCCCAGTAGCTAAACACTTTAACTCCCCCTCTCATTCCCATACTGAGCCTCATCCACTGTCAGAGTGAGGCCCAGCACAAATTGGAGGAACAGCAGCTCGTATTTCGCTTTGGCAGCTTACAACCCAGCGGTATGAATATTGATTTCTCCAAATTCAAGTAACCCTTGCTTTCCCTCTCCATCCCTACCCCACCCTGGTACCCCAACTAGTTTCACTGTCTTTATGATTAATTTTACTGATTGTGTATGCCTCCTTGTCACCTTCCCCACGGCTAACAATGAACCATTCTACATATCCTTATCACCATCTGCTTTGATCTGTTGTTTTCACACCTTACCTTTCCATATTTCTTGACCCCTGACTCGCAGCCCGAAGAAGGGTCTCGACCCGATACGTGACCCATTGCTACATTCCTGAGATGCGGCCTGTCCCATTGAGTTACTCCAGCACTTTGTCTATATCTAACAGTCTGTCACTTCGGATTGAAGTGACGATAAATGTTTTCTCCTGGAGGATAGTGACTCTTTGGAATTTTTTAATCCTAGATAGCTGTGGATGATCTGCTGCTGAATATTTTCAATAAAGGCTAACAACCTTTTGGATATTAAGAGAATCAAGGAATATGGAATTAGTGTAGGAAAGCGGCACTGAGCTAGAAGATTGGCCACAACCTTGATGAATGGCAGACAAACCTGCAGAGGTGAATGGCCCACTTCTGCTTCTATTTCCTCGTAGTGTCTTTCTGGTCGCCGCTAAATTTTCAACATGTTGAAAAAATTTCTGCGACAATGGGTTTGACGCCAATGAGCATAGTTTGACTTCTCCTGTAGTAGGTGATGTCGTAGGTTGTTGCCAGGATGATGTAGGTTGGCGCCGGTTTTTCGGCGACCTGTTACAGCTATGACAGTTGGTGGCAGTTGCCTAAAAAAAAACGCCAAGTGGGACAGGCCCATTACACTACAATTCTAATTGTAAAGGCTACATAGTATTAAGGTGAAATATAGAAAACATTGAATCAAATGAATGACTGTACTGGGTGTCACATGTTGTTTTCAATGAACCTATAACCACACTTCCTCTTATGTATATAAAATAAATAAACAAAAAAGGTGAACACAAAATGCTGGAGAAACTCAGCGGGAGAGTCAGCATCTCTGAAGAGAAGGAATGGGGGACGTTTCGGGTCGAGACCCTTCTTCAGTCTGAAGATTTAAACCAGCATCTGCAGTTCTTTCCTACACAAATAAACAAAAAGTATCTATTCACATTTATTTTTATCTGACAGCCTAGATAGATGGGAGAAGTACAATACAGTTTATGAACCATGATGGGAACCAAGTACCACTTGCAAACACATGAGGAACTAATGAGGAACTGGATGTTTTCAAGTGAGAGTTAGATTTAGCTCTTAAGGCTAAAGGAATCGACGTATATGGGGAAAAAGCAGGAACGGGGTACTGATTTTAGGGTGGTGACTCGAAGAGTCGAATGGCTTGCTCCTGCACATATTTTTCTATGTTTCTATGTGGTGGCGGTTATGCTGTAGGCTGATGGGAGATTGTGCATGAACAAAATTGCATCAGAACCAGAGCATCAAATTAAGTTCACATCTCTAAAAACAAATGTATGAAATGGCTTGATATTGTTGGAATATTTTACCAGTTGCTTATAAATTTCAGATATCTAAATACCAGACAAATGAGAGTACAGTAAATTGGATATTTTGTTCATCTGAAGTTCACATGAAATTGTAGCAACACCATTGACATACTGGCTGAAGTCAGCCAATTTAAGATAGTCTATCTTGTTCAATGCCTTTGCCCTCTCGGCCATAAGAAGAAATACTTGTGAATGATTTTCCCCCACCGTTTGTTTTCTTTATAATCTTCCTCTTAATTCCTTCTTCCGCACCACACTGTCTATCCTTTCCATGCTGTATTTTCCTGCTTGATTTAGCTTTTTATCTCTTTCTTTACTACTTGTTAGTTTTCTGTCCTTTTCCTTTTATGGCCAGTACATTTGTTTGTTAGCACGTAGAGAATTCCCAGTGCACTAATATACTCGTGGAATTCCCAATGCACCAATTCTCACTAGTGTATCGAAGAGGGAAAGCATAAATATTAATTGTGACTAGTGATATTATCCATGACCATTCACCTTTTCTAGTTTTCATAAATTAATGCATTCAATTTTTTCTGTGGTATTGTTCATGAAGCACATTGAGTGAAAACATGTAAAATGTGGAAAATTATGCTTTCTTTGAGGAGGCCATTTGTCCTGTGTGTGTGTGTGTCTGTGTCAGCTTCTTTAAGAGAGCTATCCAATTAATCACATTATGCCTGACCATGGTTGCTTTTTAAACTGCATTATTTTATGTTTCTCTGGTTAATGGCTGTTTTCTGTTTTGTTCTTACGTGTATTTATACAATGGTATATGGACACTCTGATCTGTTCTGTAGTCGTGCCTACTATGTTCTGTTGTGCTGATGCAAAGCAAGAATTTGATTGTCCTATCAGGGACACATGACAATAAACTCTCTTGAATGATCAGATCTGGAGTTCCTATTAATACACAATATTACATGTAATTAGCAAAGATCCATTAAAAAGTTAAAACTTATCATTCTTTCGGTACAATTAAAGTTTTTACTAAAATGAGAATGAATGTTTTTGTTTTCTGTATTCTAGGTTGGTTTTTATCATTTTGTTCACTCATTTGTCCGAGGGAATTGGAGAAATGAGCAAGAGAGCACCTTCTCACTATTGGCTAAATCTTGCCATGACATTGACATCATCAACAGCTTGATTGGAAAAAGGTGAAATAATTGCAAAACAATGCATTTAAAGAAAGTTATATTACTGCTCAGACTATTTGAAATAAGAATAAAAGTAACATAGAAGTCCCCAGTTTGAATTGCTGCACTGAGTTAGCTCATTTTAGTTTCACCCCTACCTCCCATCCCCTCTTTAAGGAGTGTTTCTGTTGCTGATCATTATCAAAACACAACTGCTGGGGAAAAAATACACGTGAACTGGTTGAAAACTGTATCCAACACCTCAGTGATGTTTTTGATGAATCAACTTGCCAATAGTGCGTAAACAGAGCCAGATGTAATGAGTGATCAGTTCCTGGGAACATTTATTTTTGGTGGGAAGATTGAAGTTGCTCAAACACAGTATGTGAGGAATGAAGTCATCAAGTGTACAAATAACGTTTTTTCCTCTTTAATGAAAACAGCAGGAATCCATTTAAGCTTCAAGAAAAATGGTTTGATATCTGATTCTAGCATTCGTAGTACCCAAATTACAAATATGTTATTTGACATGAAAATGGCTGGATGTTTCCACATTACTGTGACTGCAAGTTGCGTTAATTTAATATTAATAATCAGGGAAGAAAGCTTTTAACAATGACCATTATTTTGCTAATGTAATTTGTTAACTTTTCAGAATGTGGGACTTGCTGGCAAAGCCATCATTTATTGTATATCCCTAATAGCAATTTATTCACCTTGAATCACTACACTTCTTCTGATGAAGGCATTCTCACAGTGTTGGTGCTAACCTCTTTGATTTAGACCCAGTAATGATGAAGGAACACCAATATATCACTACAATGTGTGACTTGAAGGGGAAATTTCAAGACCTTTGGCCCAACTCGAAATGTCACCTGTGCGTTCCTCCTCAGATGCTGCCTGATCCACTGAGTTTTTTCGTCGCTTAGTTTTTTGCTCAAGATTTCAGCATTTGCAGTCTTTTGTGTCTCCTACACTCACACCTTCTGTGACCATGAACGTTAAGGGCTGCAGTTACACAGAAAATTGGAGATAGTGCTTTTTCATATACAGTACCTGCTTAAATTTATGTTTAAATTTATTTTTAAGGTGCATCAAAGTTTCATCATTCGGATCACTCTCACATTTTACCAAAGAAAATAAGGTTAGTGGTAACTATAAGACATTGTTGTCAAGTACACTCTAAAACTATCTAAAGTCTAAAGAAGGATCCAACCTGAAACATCACCTGTCCATGTTCCCCAGACATACTGTCTGACCCACTGAGTTACTTCTGCACTTGCATGAAACATAATTAAAGTTTACAGTGTGGAAGGAAGCCATTTTGCATGTGTTAGTGGCTGCTCGTCAAGAGTAATTCCATAGCTTCATGACATCCTCTGCTTGTAGTGATCCTGCTTTTCATATACATCTCCTGTTGGATAAATCCATCAAACATATCACTGCTACGGAGACAGGAAATTTGATTTCAAGAGAATCAATAAATTGGGCAGTTCACAAAATACAATAATTTATCTTGGATACTCCTGGTCATGTAACTCAGTTAATACCTAGATAAAATGAGTCTCTGGGGAAGCTGTTCAAAAGGGAACTGCAGATGCTGGAATATCGAAGGTACACAAAATTGCTGGAGGAACTCAGCGGGTGCAGCAGCATCTATGGAGCGAAGGAAATAGGCGACGCCTATTTCCTTCGCTCCATAGATGCTGCTGCACCCGCTGAGTTCCTCCAGCAATTTTGTGTACCTCTGGGGAAGCTGTTGTGTTGTAATTCTGGATGGAAGGAGTAAGGCAGCTTGACTGAATGTGTAGGGAGGAACTGCAGATGCTGGTTCACACCGAAGATAGACACAAAATGTTGGAGTAACTCAGCGGGACGGACACCATCTGTGGATAGAATGAATGGGTGTTGTCTCGGGTCGAGACCCTTCAGAAGAAGAAGAAGGACTTGCCTCCGCAGCGCTATCTTGCTCAGTCAAACTTTTAAAATCTCATTTTGGTCGTTTTAATCCCTTGTGAAAACCTTTTCAATAAAATTGGAAAGGAAACCCCCAAATCACTTTACACACAATTTATCACAATTAAGTGTTTGTACATTATGTGCATGCCGTTAGAGTGTGAATTATCTGGTTTATTTTTCGTTTGAGAGGCATCACAGCTGATCCCAATGTTATTCTCATCCTTTGTCTGCATTTGCATTTATTTGTGTACTTATCACACAAGAGAAGACCATTCAGCCCATCAGTTCCCTGCAGAAAAATCCCATTTGTCTCCTTCCTTCTGTTTGTTCCTCGTTTCAAATGATGATTAACTACTCTTTGAATCTTTTTTCCAATTACCTCACTCTTCAACAAGTCCATGAATAAAAGAAAGCAATCCTAGTTTATTTCTTTGTTTACTTATCTAGCATTGCTGGTGCAAATGATGGTGTTTATATTGACACCTGAGCTGATGTCAGCAGGGACTTTACAACAAAGTTTGGGTCCTCTATTTGGTTTATGTATCATTATCAGGAAGGCTATTGAAAATTAAAGGCAATTTATTAGGTAGAAATGACACAGGTAGGGTGGAAGTGGAGTGAGGGATTTGGTCACAGACACAATTTGGGGCAATGGCAGGGATTGTTCAGACGTTTGAGCGGGAACAGTGAGAAATGGCTGGTGGAAATGAACGTTAAGCAAGAAGATGCATGCTTCAGATCTCATAGAAATGATCTGTTAAGGTCCTATTGTAACTAATACTATGGCAGTCTTTAACTCGCCTGTTAATGCACGCTTGCATCTGTGGAGTTGTCTGTGCCATTTGTAAGTTAATTTGTGCCTTTGTGCAACTATTTGACATCACAACACATTCCTATTGGCTAGTGTGAATGCCCACAACATATGCATGGAGAGTCTGGACTGAAGTCAATCAACTACCCAACTATTATAGGAGTTTATATAAAATATCACTTGTTATGATGTGAGGAAGTTTCCAGGCCACTATATTTTATCATGTTCTGTTTATTGTGGTCATAAATAAATATTGCTGAATTATGTTGTTAACTTCCTGTGCTATAATGTAAGTGCGTTTATAAACTAAAGATTTTCCTCCTTCTATCCAGCCTCAGGGTGCTGCTTCTCGATGCTTGAATTGTGCTGTGGAGCAGAGCTGTCCATATTCTGCCAAGAAACTTTACCTGGAAGGTGTCAAGAATGTGAGTAAATTTAAAAGCAAATAAGCAGATGAAAGATACCTCTATGGAAGACTCTGAATGCCTGCAGGACTTCTTGGGGTGATGGGGAGAGGTAAGTAGGGTCAGACTAAAATTAGATTTTTATTGTTTGGATAAGAACTTCTCTATGCGGCTGGATTTGAAAGCGACTTGGTGGACAGATACACCAAAAAGAACACCACTTCAGGAAGCCACTAAATTTAGCATTTAGCCCAAGCATAAGAGGCTGAATCTGAGCACTTTCCACAGCAGGGTCAAGTTTCCAATGTATAGACATTAAACACTGCACAGAATTTTGCCCACAAATTGAAGATGAAGCGTAGTGACATTGAAGGAGTTGAACATTTGACAGGCACTCTCACAACAATTTGCTTGTGTGGTTCAATGAAGGATTCTGTTCACAAATATTGTGGTGGTGGTGGTGATGGTTAACCTCAGGATTAACTTTGGAAATATCAGACTTGTGTTTGTAAAATTTATGGTCCTGTGTGCACATTTTAGAGGTGACCAATTGTGAGCCATTGCATCAATTGAAGGAAACAGTATGATAAACATCACAGCCTTGGGTACAGCAATAAAGTGCTCCTTATTTACCTCTAACTGTAAAGGGAAGGAGAGATGCACCTCTTACTCAAGGCATAACCTCCATTATTTGGGAAACGGAGGTTTTTATATCAATTATTAGCAAACATTTTCAGCCCAATGGAGCAAAATCTTTTGGACCTGTCAATGTGCCAACCTCTGTGGTCCCTAATTTTTACAATGCCGTGCCAGAGACATTTGCAGAATATCAAAGTTGGCGGCACTGAAATATATAAAGGCAAATGGTTGATCAATGATTGTCAGAGTTTTATCAACACTTATTTGTGATGCGGATTGTCATAATGAGTGAATGCTTGATTTTCCATCACCAACAATCCCAGAATGCATAGGCATGTCATCAACTGAAGAACTTCCCATGGATGCTGTGGCAACGTTATTTCCACACAATTGTCCTGGGACAGTGGACCTTTTCTGATTCTTTATGAATGGCACTTACTGATTCTTTTGCTGATTGGCAAATTGTACTTGAAGGCATGGAAGACATGTCACAGCATGAAACTTCGTCCAATAGGGGACACAAGCTAAAGGCACAGAACCTCGTCAGAGGATTAGCAGGAGGAAGATTACCAAGCATTGCAATGGGGACTTTGTACATGCATTGTTTAAGTTCAAAGGCTACATCAGGAAATCAATTTGAAATTTAGGTGCCAAGCTCACTTCATTCCTACCACTGTTCCCCATATTGATTCTTACAATCACTTACTGACGATTGCACCGTCCCTGGTTGTTCAAGTCTCTGCATTTTAAAAGGTCACTTGCCAAACTCTAACCAAAAATGTGCAAGATCTGGAAGTGGAGTCAAAGAATAATATTTGTTTGAGTAAAAATAACAGAAACTTAACAATCTAATATTGTACAAGAAGTACTGCTTACATTTATTTCTAAGAAATCCTGCATGACCAACTCGTGTGGCTTCAAGTGAGCTGAGCTAGTGGCAGTCTTTTCAGATTCCTGCTCTTATGGCTGAGATGCTCTTGGCTAATGTCCTTAATATTTTGGCCACCAGCGCATAAGATGGGAGCATTTGGGTCAGAATCCCCACTTCCATGTCTCTCTGACTAATTTAAGTTGATGTTTTGTGCAAATGGCCATTCCCTTCGTAGAAGAAGATATCATAGCAAAGGCCTCCAGCAACATATCATTCTTGCTCATGGCAGATTCCGCCATTGTCTCTGGAAGTGTACATGTTGTGACTAGGATGCTTGCCAGTGCATTCGGTCTTATTGTTGATCCAGAAGTATCCTGTTCATCAGCAGCCCAATTTGTGAGCATCTGTGCCTCGCTAAGAGCAGTTTTCTCTTTGCCATATGTTAAACTCAAACCGCAGTTCTTGCCTGACGCATTAAAGTATCTGACTTCTAAAGTTCTGGATATGAGTTCTTAGTGTCCTCAGAGTGACCTCTGAGAAGGAGGAGTAGTTGTTTTTGTCTTTCTGCAGGTTCTGAATGATGAATTAAAAGTGTGAATGGCATGTGTTGAACAGATGGATGGAGAGCATGAAATTGCATTAAGATGAGGTTACTACAGTGCTGGCTTAATAGATGAGGATGTACATTGACAGATGGATTAATATACCTACAAGAGGAGGTTGTCAAAGGATTGATGTGTGGGAATAATGTGACAAAGGCAAACCAAAGATGTTGGGATGCATAAAGATGCAACTGAACTTGTCACTATGCGCACCTCTGTGTGATAAAGTCACTGAATTGTTTTTGTGCTGAATCAAGGAGAAACCAGACGCCTCCTCTTTACTTCAGTGATGGCTTCTAGTCATGTCTTCTTTGTATTGCTGGTAGATTCTCCTTCCTCTCAGCTGAAAAATGCAATAACATCCACGTCTGGGTTGTTTCGTGTCTCTGGGTTCTTATGTGTGAGACAAATGTAACTTCCGTGGGAGTAGTACATGTAATCATGCCATTGCAATGTTATTCCTGGCACAACATAGTTTGCCCAGATGTGCCAGACAAGAGATTCTATCAATGAAGAAGGGTTTCGGCCCGAAACGTCGCCTATTTCCTTCGCTCCATAGATGCTGCTGCACCCGCTGAGTTTCTCCAGCATTTTTGTGTACCCAAGAGATTCTATCAGGTTAGTTACTCACTTACTTTGGGATTCTCAGGTACCATCACCACTCTCCCTATCCCCTAAGCTCACATGCCTCTGCAACCCTCAATCTGATGAAGCACCTGCTGGAGGTTTCAATCTCTAAAACCACTCCACCCCTCCATCCCATACCCTCAATGCAATCCTGCACTGGCCGTCAAATCAAAGGCGTCTCGCATTTCTCATCCACTCTCACCTCAGAGCCGCCCCGATGTCTCTTCCCACCTATCAAGCATCATAGTATTGGGGTCGTATTCCCTCACTCCCATTCTTAGCCATTGGACAATTTGGAATCAAGCACTGGTGCCCTGCTACAATGCAAGTCTTTTGCCTTTATGAATGTGCTAAAACCTCCCGTTTTTTATGTTTCTGTGATTTCCTTACAACTTCTGGCCATGGCTTGTTGGCGTCCCGTTTTTTAATGTCAGAATCCAAATATGATGTTTGCAGATCCCTTTAAATTGTGAAATAGAAATTGAATTGCGTGTGCTGTCCATAGACCCACTCAGCCTAAATGGTTAAGGACTGGAAATGAAATGTTCATACGGTGGCTGGATCAAAGAGGCACCAGTTGTATGACATGAGCTTCCAGGTTTCTGATGAACCACCTAATTCATCGATTGCCCCACTCTTCCAGTACACCAAAATGTAATATATATATATATTCTGGCTACATCCTGCATCATATTGCTTGCAATTTACTTTTTCTTTAGTCTGAAGAAGGGTTTCGGCCCGAAACGTTGCCTATTTCCTTCGTTCCATAGATGCTGCTGCACCCGCTGACTTTCTCCAGCACTTTTGTCTACCTTAGTTTTTCTTCAGCTGCCTGTGCATGGGAAAGTCAGTCCTTGTTCCCCAATCTGGGATTAGTTAACTCAACCCAAGCAAAGGATTAAATCTGTGAATTATTTATCTGGATGACTCGATACCCTACCAGATAGTGCCTGTTCTCACTCGGGAAGTTGAGCAGCACAAGCAGGTGATAATTGGGGCAGGCTTAAGTAATTAGAATTGTAATTAACATAAGAATACACTAATGTCATAAACAACAAAGTGGCAAGTGAGCTATGGTCAGACTCACGAGGGTCAAAAAATATATTATTTTAGGGTTCATTTTATCTCCCCTCCTGATCTGATGCAGCTAACTGATGGGCAGGAACAGATTGTTTGGCACAGGTTGACCTCTGGTACTTGACCCACTTCGCCATTCCTTGCATGTGATACTTGATGCTGAGTGTCAGCAAGCTATTCTGTCCTGCCAAGGCCTCGCAATGAGCCTAACCCTGTCCTTATTTGACATTCAACTACTAAGCAGGATACACTGGTAATAATCAGGTGCAGGGTTCCTGCCTAATTTTCACCTCTGTAGACCACTTAAATGCTCAGGTATATTGCTTACTGAGATAAGCTAGATCAATGCAAATCAGGAAGCAAACCAGGAAACCTTCCTTAGTTGTTTGGTTCAGTTATGTCCTACATTGAGTTAGTTAATATCTACTGAATGTAGATATATAGTTGTCATGAATATGAATGGTGATACTGACTGAGGTACAGGTATCCAACACCATCCCTCAATCTTGATAAAACTGTCTCTTTGTCAGTATGCATTTTTATAACTTGTGCAGTTAGCAGAATCGCAGCTACACGGGTAACTAACAGCAGTATAACAAAAGCACAGGAATAAATCTGTAACCAGGGAGAAACGGTTTGCCTTTGTCAGACTAATAATATAAAGGTCATACAATTAAGGACTTCTTTGTTCAAAGTTTTTACAGGCTACACAAATGTGGCCATCTGCTCATTAAAGTTGTGCAGGCCTCTTAATACTGCATGAATGACAAATGGACATTAAAAAGAAAACTAAATGGGAGAGCAAAAGGCCAGGGCTTCAACAGAGTAGCACAAAAGCCCATGCCTTCTGCCAGGAGAGCAAGGGGATGCTCATCATGCAGCTGCTGAGCATGACCGATCTGTCTGTGCCAGTATAAGAGGACATCTGGTGAAGCTCAGGCGGCCGGCAGTGAAGCCTGCCTCTTTACTACCACATTGTAGCAGCCTGGCACTATTTCTACCAGGTGGACTGCAGCTTAAAGAGCAAACCTGATAGGATAGAAAAGCCAAAAAGGACATTATATGATCCAATTAGCAGGGCACCAAACTTTGTTTAAACACAGTTTTTGCCTTCTTGTGTCAGATAACATACTGTATTAAATCACTTTCAATGCAGGACCAGCAGGTCAGTCAGCTCTCTTTATTCAGTCTTTTCAAATTTACAACAAATGAAACAATACCTTGTTTGGTTGGCAGCAGTAAAGGTGGTCTGCATCTGTCTAAAAATCAGCCTTTAATAGTCAGTGTAAATGTATCACATTCTGCACTCTAAGTGGGGCAGTGTTCCTGTGGTGTCCACATGAGGAGCTTTTTATTAGAATATTTAAATCCCCATTTAAGCAGCCTCGATCGGGACACGGGCCTGCATTTTTTTCTTTTTGCTTCAACGAAGCACTAGCCTTATTCATAAAAACTGCAAACTGGAGTCCGTGATGTTTGACTCTCTGATTCTAGGGGAATGGTTCTGGACTTCAAGCAGGTGTCTTACTGATGGATGATGTTGTTTTAAACCTGTTTTTTTTTTGTTGTTGTCTTTTTTACCTTTTATGTTGTTTCCCAAAATTCTTGGGTTTACTGGAAAGGCCATTATTCTATTCCTTTTCTTGAGACCCAGTTTTTTTTCATTTTTAGTTAAAGTTTGTTTTGAGATAATGCCTTTAAAAATAGGAGATAATGGCTATTCCATTGGGAATTTCAAATAATTGAATGCTGTTACATGACACCCAAACCGATTACTAATTACCTGCATATGTCATTGAAATTCTTATTCACATCTAGTTTGTGATTGCAGTGCAACCTGCAGATCATACATTCCGCATCTATGCAATCCAAGAAATGATAGGTAGAACCAAACTCCTAAATTAAGCCTCATTGATTGGGAGAGGCAGTGAGATGTCAATAGGTGTGCCACTTGTTACAGATTATCCAGCCACTGGTTTGATCTTGGGGCCTTTGTTTAAATATCCAGGCCCAGGATCACGTCTGATCTCCAGAGTTTGACAGTGTGGTTCCTGGCAATTGTGGTGCTGTTGACGATGATGAGGAAATGGTTATTAAGGATTCTGCTTGTTTCCATTTTGCAGGGTCACAAAGGATGGCCTGTCTCGACTATCTGCGAAGGCGCTGATGTTGATATTGAGTCGGTTACTAAGGCACTTTGTGAAGGACCTTATGGAAGATGTGTATACGAATGTGACAATGATGTTGTCACCCATCAGGTAACTGCATTACTCATTAATTAGTACTTTTACTTGAATTTTATAATAGAGCAAATAAATATAACTATAGTACAGGATTTTTCCATATTTTCTATTTATAATGCATAAAGATTTAGAGCTATCGAAACCTCTGCAGAGGAGGCAATTCCATGTTATTACCACCATTGAAAGTGCCATGTTGGTATCTTGGAATTACCTAAACTAATCCTATTTATCTCCTCTTTATTCTTTAATATTTTTCTCATTCAAATGTTTTATACAATTCCATCATACGTTATGATCCGTTCAGCACCGATTAACGGCAAGGGTTGCAAAGGTTTCTTACAGCCCTTACATAATAGCTGCGTTACATTATATCAATAAGCTATCCATTTAAATGAGATACAGCAAATCTGTTCTTCATAATGTAAATGAGGCAATGAGAAAGTATTGTGAAACACAACTAGAACGAACTGAAACTAGGTCACAATGGTTCAGTTCTGTAGTTTGATTACTGAATTCTCACGAAGTGAACCTTTCTGCCAGGTTGTGAATATGGAGTTTGAGGGGGGAGTGACAGCAGCTTTCACTATGGTGGCCTTCACTGAAAAACTGTGTGACAGGAGCATGACAATTTATGGAACTAAGGTAGGAATCAGAACTATTAAATTAATAAACATGAGTTCACCTTTTCTTGCCAAAGACCATTGGATTTACTTTTCAATGTATAAACAAACTTATATCATGTTAAGTTCAAAAGATACCAGATGGGTTTCGCCTAGGATTTTTTTTTCAATATATGCTGTTGTATACTGGGTGAGAAGTTGGAAGTTGTTATTCCAGTGTGGGAGACCAATAAGGCATGCTGGCTGGCTGGCCACCTGAAAAGGATGGAGACAGTTAGTCATGTCTGGTCTCCCTTCAATGTGATATTGTTCTCCAGTCCTCAAGCGAGTCCTTTGATATAGTTAATAGCTCTTTGATCTTTAGGACTCTGCCTGGCAATGATACCAGCAGAGGGCTGCAGGCCTTTGATTAGAAAGTGGGGTTGAGGCATCTGAGGCATAAGGTACAGTTAGCATTTTTTTTGAAGATCCAGAAGGAATATTCCTCTGCATGATGACTCCAAATAAAAAAGCTTTTTTTCCCATTTCCTGATGGGATGACATAACCATTATTGGAGTATCTGCAATGCAAGCTCTGGCCTTGCAAGTATGCTTCCCTCTTTTGTCAGTATAGCTATAATTTGAATTGGAAAGATGCCTGCCTAGAAATTTATCACTGGTCAGTGATTCTATATGTGCCATGTAGTATTAATATATACACCATTCCATTCACTAGACTGAATTTTGGATTTGGAGTGCAATGCACTGACCCTGTTCAACACCCTGAGGTGTATTGTTAGCAATAGACTATTGGTTTAAGCTGTCTCGAGATCTGTTCAGTGGCAGGCTTCTGAGAAAATGTGAGCAGGCCCACTTTTAGGCTGCCAATGGCAGACTTTTGTGAAAGTACCAGTCAGCGCAATTTCAGTGTTAGCAAAGCACCAAGGCTAAAAATCTGATGTTAACATTGATTTTACCAAATGAGTATTGACTGCCGTGTAATTTCAAGGAAAGCGCGAAAGGAAAGATTGCATTTTGGAATCACACTACAAATTTCTCAGGTATATTATTTGAAAGGCAACTTGCAATCTACAATAGCTTCCAATTTTAATGACTGAAATATTAATTGTGATCAATCCTCAAATATGTGTACGATCAGTAAATAAAACAGTCTGAGTAGATTGTGTTTTACTTAACTAACTCTTAATAAATAGTGCCTTTTGAGTTCATTGTAGCGTATCATATGGAATCAGGCAGATATTACAAACTTAAGTCAAATGGTAAAGTTAGGGCAGATTCGGTTAATTCCAACGCATTCCAACTCGGTGTTTTCTAATCACTTTTTAATCCTCAAAATGTAGTTTGTGTAACCAAAAAATGTTGTCACTGTTATGGATGAATGCTTAACAAGCTTGTATGACCTATGCTGAGGCAACATTAATAAAGACATTAACAGAGGAATGTAACTTGAGTATATTAAATTATCAATTATTATCAGCAATTAATTCTGTAAATGATTCATTTTGCGTTGTAAGTTTATTGTTACTTCAATTGGTCTGTTTATTTTGATGAAAGCAGTTAAGGATTTATCTCTGATCAACGAAAGGAATTTCTCCGTATGG
The DNA here is from genome assembly GCF_010909765.2 of Amblyraja radiata. Classification (NCBI taxonomy): domain Eukaryota; kingdom Metazoa; phylum Chordata; class Chondrichthyes; order Rajiformes; family Rajidae; genus Amblyraja; species Amblyraja radiata. The sequence continues at coordinate 25,888,711 of NC_045986.1, read as the reverse complement.
AGTCGGTGCAATCACATTTGTCATCTAAAATAATCCAGATTTGTGTTTGTTCAAGAATGAACCAAACCCAATCTTTAGGGACTTTTACATTTCTTGAGCACAAATGGCAACACTGTTTTCCCAGTGTTATATTTATTCTTGTGTAAACAATCCAACTTGCAAATCACAGAATCTTGAAATCCCATGTCTATAAAATGATGTGCAACCAAATGACTCTCCTGGTAAATTAAACCTGAACTTGCTTATTTTCATTTAACTGGAACAATGGAGTAGACATAGCACCCTCTGCAAGAACAAATTGCAGATTTGGGGATAGACATCCCGTCATTAGATCATACTTGAGAGACATGTCATTAGTCCCCTAGATTACACATATGTGAACCATACATCTTAATGTGGCCCTGTCTGAGAATTCCACAAAATAAGCCTATGTTATGAGTGGCAGATGCCTCCAGAAATAGAATTAATAAAAACCTGTGTGGTAGGTGGAGCCATTCTCTGAAGTACAGAGTGTAGTTATTTACAATATCTCCCCTCCTCCAATGTTATTGATGCATATTTCTGCTACACTTGGCATGTATGAATAAAATAGTGTGGCAGAGACAGATGTTAAAAATCAGATTAAAAGCTGCTGGAACATTAGAAGTAAACTATCCCAACTTTAAGCTTGGAACTTCTGGAATCATACCATTGCTGGCACAGTGTCACAACAGAAACAAATACTGGTTCCGCAAATAACACCTGGGCTCCCTTATTTACTTGGGGCCATGATGAGAGTGAGGTAGGATTGGAAGGTTAAGAAATCTGAGAGCAGACAGGCAATTACATGCAGAAGTTTTTGACTTTGTCCTGGCAGAAATTCTGAGTTCTGGCCAACATAACTTAAAATAAAAATAACTGGTGAAACAAGGCACTTAGTTTCCTTACAGATTTCAGTGTCTACCAAGCTACCAGAGAACATGATTATCTACCTCTTGATTCACCTCTTAAAATTGTAAGTACCTCAAGGGTTAAAACTGACTCCACAGATTTTTAGGGTATCTGTACGCTGACATTCCTATTTTTCATAATGAAGAATGATTTAAAATGGGAATTTGGCACTAATAATCCAGGAGTATAAAAATCCCCACGCGCAGGTTTTTTGTACAAATTCTTAATAGATCCATATTCTACACATTTTTCTGCAAGCATGATACCCCTTTGAAAGAAACATGTTAATACCTGCATAAATATAGCTCATAGAAAAGTAATATGAACACCTTGCCTATTCATGAGTCAGGTCTGCTCTGTAAAAGCTTTAAGAACATGCAATTGAATTTCCAAGTTCGAGGCAAAAACTAGCACATTTTTAATAAGTACTGGAGCATGAAGAGTCAAAGCTGGTTTATGTCAACACTGAGGAGTAGTTTGCAAAGTTTTCTTTGTGACTTTGAGGTTAACAGCAGGTGGTTTCTTTGTCTTACCCTGTGTGGTGTCATGTTGCTCTGGATGCTCTTTCATTGAAGTGTTGACGGGTAAGGGTACTGCTGATTGGTTGAATATTAGGTGATCTTTTGAATAAGCGAGTTTGGTATTCCGAAAAACACAAAGAATCATGGGATTTGTCAAAGGTCACTGGCTATAAAGAAAAAGCGAACGAACAGCTGGCTGCATAAACTGTATGTAAATTCTTATCTTTATTCATCATTTATGTGTGAAAATATATTTAATCTGAGGAACGGGGTGCCAGGTAGCGGGAGAGTGGGTGTAACAGCGAGAGAGAGGGGGCAGATGGGAGAGCGCGTACAGACCCGCGCCTCATCCGCAGCCCGGGTTAAACCTGTGTCCCCAGCGCCGCGGGCGCTGCCGAGCCGCCGTTGGATTGCCTCATCCCCCCCATCCCCCCCAGGGTGTCCCGTCCCCACCCAGGGGGCAGTCGGAGACGTCCGGGGTGTCCCCGGAGCGCGTTCCATGGGCCCGCCGGGGGGTGGGGGGGGTGCATGCTCCAGCCTGGCCCCACTCCTACTCCCGAGGAACCCATTCCTTTTTTTCAGGGATGCTGTCCGTCCAGCCAAGCCGCCGCAGCACCCTGCGCGTACCCCCGCCGGCGCCGGGGAGGTTGGCCAGCCGTGCCCCCGCCCCACCCAGCGGCCGGCCAACTGCGCCGGCCATCGGCGAGGGTGCGCGCAGGGTGCAGGAAGCATCGTCGGAGAAAAGGAAAGGGTGACGTTTCAGGTCGAGACCCTTCTCCGGAGATGTTGCCTGGCCCTCCGCGGCGCCCCATGTGCGTCCCCGCCAGTGGCCGGCACTCGGCCCCCGCCGCCACCAAACCTCTTTGTCTGAGTCACAACACGATCCACCAAGGGGGCAAACCGACGGCCACTGGACAGGGAGAGAGGCTCAGTCTGCGGTCCCACTATCTTCCAACTATTAGAGTGTTCAGCAAGCATTAAGGGCCTCAAGTGTACTAAAAATACCACATGGTCCTTCTCCAGGCATGAATCTAATCTTAGAAAGGCTCTGGCAATTACGATTGCCTCACCTTTGGACTGCCCGCTGCGTGGATATGTAAACACTCAGTCGTAGGAGCAAACCAATGAAAACATCCCTCATTAGCCTTCTCCTTTATGCACCAGATCCCAACGATCAGGAGCGTTGGGGTTTACTCTCTGAATCAGAACGTCTGGGCAAAACAACATGGCTTGGTTCTGGACTGACGCTTCAATGTTTGACCAAAATTGCTGTTTTTTCCATAAGTGAGAATTTTTAGATGACCTGTTCAACAATAGTCTTTACCTACTTGTTCATTGAAAAGTAAATTACCACTGGAATCCTTGAGGTGTATGAGGTAAATTCTCATGTTATTCTGGCCCATATTCATTTCTTACCTGTTTTCATTAAAACTGATTGGTACACAACTTATTTGTTGGACTTTGCTGTGCCTAATCTGGATACTTTATTTACCAAAACAATTTTGTAAACAAACAGAGAAACACTAACTTTCCATTTGCAAAAGCATTTTCAGTAAGTTTGGGCTGTACTATGGCCCATTACAGCTAATGAAGAACTTTGATAATGTAGCTACTGATGTAAAGTAGGGTATGTAGCATCAGTATATACACTATGAAGAACCAAATGCAGCAGTGTGACAATGGTCAGATGATCTGTCGAGTGTGGTTTACGTTACCAAACCCAAGGGATAAATCGCCAAAATCACCTATTTTATAGTCACAAAATCTTATCCAGAATGCTTTAAGCACCACATTCGGTACAGATATTTCTACTGCATTTGTTAACATTTAAATCCTGTTTAATTTGAATCTTCTGTAATGGCTTGTATATGTTGAGCCGCATAGTTGCAATTAAAAGTTGAAAACCACATTAAAAAAACAGCGAGCCTGTCATTACAACTTCCTGTTCCAGCTGGCTGGAATTAAAAACCATGTTTGAAGGCACGCACACAAAGGCTCACATTTACAGCGCTGCTCGTCACATCTCACCAAAGTATTTCAATTTAAATCCCACCCCAGAGACTGAATACAGTACCTGGGGTCACACTCCAGTGCAGCATTAAACAATGTGTTCTGTTGTCAGATGTATTATCCTTTGGATGTAATGTTTCGCCAAGGAGTTACGTACGTCTTCCTGGTGATATGGATCCCATTAGAGGATTTGGGAGTGACCAGAATTTGCTGCTAATATGTTGTTCAATGAGATTATAATTGGTCGTAACTGGGGCCCTGCATACTTGAACCAGAGTCTCTGATAATTTACAGAAAATATTAATGCTGTGGTCCTGGTTTTCATATTATCTTCCCACACATCTCTACTGCAAGTAGCAGGAAGGCCAGCAGCCCATTAGTGGTAACTGGTACTCTGTCTGAAAGGTATGCGGGAACTGAGATAGGAAGAAATCTCAACTTGTTCCCAAGTAATTGCTAATTAAACTGCTCGCCGACTCAAAGTGTGTATTCCTTTTATTTACTTGCACTGTGGGCATGACCTTCAACATTTGTGAAATAAGCAAAATGCAAGAGAAGTATCAACTAGTATATGTGGCCAGTTTTTATCACATATAAGGCTTTGACTACATCAGTTGGCAGACATTGTGCAGATCTTCCTCAGACTTGGCTCATCGCACAGAAGTTCATGTCTGTCTTATGTCTGCTCCTTGATGGCATGCAAGCTGTGATCATAATCAACAGTTCCACAACGGACTCAACAGACCACCCGGTGGGGGCAGGGGCCACAGAGCCCGGGGGAAACCGATGCTGTTACAATGTCAATGTCAATGTGGGAGGAAGGATACAACCACTGCAGTAGCTCTATCCTACACACTGTGAATTTCCCCTTGTGTGTACGATAGAACTAGTGTACAGGTGATTGCTGGTGGGCACACTCTTGATGTCTCCATGCTGTATCTTTGAACTAAACCAAGCTAAAATGGTTCAAAAATACCATTCGCTCCATCCACCTAGCGGTCATTCCGTGAAACAACTGACTCTGTCTACAACAGGTTCAGTCCTCTATAACCTAAATCCTTTATAAAGAGGTCCTTTAAAATGAAGATTTACTGTATATGTTTGTGTACAATGTTTTCATATTCTGTTGTGCTGCTGCAAGTAAGAATTTAATAGTTCTATCTGGAATATATGACAATAAAACACTCTTGACTCACTTGACTACAGTGGGAGCACACTGTAACTCAACAAACACCTCCAGATGTTTAAACACCTTTTGCTGGGACAAAGTAATTCACATGGATGGTTTAAAAGGTTCTGAGGACTTAGAACCCAGACACCAAATATTTGTGTTATGACGGCTAATTCTCTGCGTACACAAATATCTAATTCTTAATAGACAGAGCATATATGCCTATGACCATGTTTGATGTGCAAAGTGGCAAAATATGTCTGGTCTGGAACCTTATTTGATCTCTTTCATAATGATGCAAAATAACTGAGCTGAAGGGTCTGATGGTTTGATGTGGGCCTATTAATATGCACCCATTGTCTCACATTTGACTGATGCACATGTGTATGTCTTATGGTTATGCCAATTTGTAAACCATATCACTTGAGTAGCCTTTTGTCGTTGGTCAGTAATCTGTGTAATGTAGACAATACAGTTTGTTTGTAAATTTGTCCTTTTAATTTCAGAATTGATTAATGATTATAGTTCGATCAGGCTTTTTTTGAAGACTGGTTCTTCGTTGTATTACTGCCTGCTATCCATACAATTCTTGAAGGATGTCATATGCCTTAACACTTTGTCCTTCATTGTACAATGGTAAGATGACCCTAAACTGACTATCTTTCTCCACAGAACCCTTGCGTAGCTACACCAAGCTTTGTTGTGCCCTTCAGCACAGTCCGGCACCTTGGAATCTGCCAATATCTGTTTTTAATTTGAAACTTACAGGTCTTCCATTGCACTAATGGAAAAATGTGTCTCAGCTCTCAATTCTGCTATTTGTGATCTAAGTTAGTCTGAAGCTTGACTTGCGCCTGCTTGGCTTTACCACACAATAAGGTGTATCCTAAATCATTGTCGAAAATCCAGATAGTTAAGTAAATTCTTAAGGAATATTTCCAATCTGAAACGGATAGAATAATTACAAAAATGCATGAGTGAATACAAAATGGCAACATCTTAACTACAGTAGTTTTTAATCTAACTTTGCCTTTGAAAGCCAGCAAATATATTTATTTAAACCAGTAACATACAACTTACGTTTATCTCCAATTGCCTTTGAACAAATTTTAAGAGTCTTAAGTTTGCCTAAAACTGCATTCTCTGGTTGATAGATCTGGGCACTATTTAAACTTAATTCAGTAAAATGTATTTATTGGTTAAGTTTACTAACCAATCAATGGCAACCGCACAGGGGACTGGGTAGTGATTGTTGCTTTTAAAAATAAACCACATTGTGATTGGTGCAATGAACCAAATTGTGAATTACACTTTGTTGCTTAGCAACTGATATGAAGGCAATAAAGAGAGTTCGAAGAGCAAAGTGCAAGTTGAGTAGGAGAGGGGGATTTGCTTTTAAAACCATCGGCTGCTCTTAAGAATGTGGCATTAAACTGCCAGAGGCTAACTTCTGCAATTTTTTTAGCTCCCAGAATTCATTTATCCAAAAGTTCCACATTAAATTGAAAAATAACTAGCATTTAATTAGGGCTTTTCCTGTTATCAGGGCGTCCAAAAGCACTTCACAATTAATGATTTACATTTGAAATATAGTTACCATTGTAATTTAAGCAAGCAGCAACTAGCATTTGTATGATGAGATCCTATAAACTATGAGATAAGCAGTGTTGGTTGAAGGTTTAGTATTGGCCAGGAAACCGGGAGGGCTCCATATTTTTCTTTGTGTGTTCCACAAGATGTTTTATATCCATCTGTAAAGGCAGCCCCAAGGCACTTTACAAAGGCATAATCAAAAACAAAGTCTTCTCAACGCAGGAAGCAAAGTTTAAAATGTTTTGTGGATTATTTTGTCTGAACACTTAAGCAGACATACCAAATTCTTCCCTTTAAGTTTAAAAGCTGCTTGTTCAACATGCAGCTTTGGAGAAACTACTATCCTCCAGTTAAACACTGGGAAAACTGAAACCACCATTTTCAGTATACAAACAAACTCTGTCCACTGACAACCACCATCGCAGTCTGCACTAAACTACTTGTAAACATGATATCTAAACTGACCCCGAGTCAATCTTCTGACCATACACAGCTCATTCAAAGACTATTTGATTCCCCCAAAGTGACATTGCCTATCATTCCTTTAATCTATCAGCTCTGAAACTCTGGATGGAAATAACTTCATCAATATAACACATTTCAATTTTAAATAACCGTCCACATTTTTAAAAACACTTAAACTATATAAAGGAATATAAAAGTTGGAAAGTTTGCAGCTGTATAAAATGTTGATTAGGCCACATTTGTTGAGGAAGGACGTGGAGGCTTTGGAAAGGGTACAGTAGAGGTGTTGCCTGGATTGAAGTGTATTAGCATGGATGAGTTGGTCCGAAGGACCTGTTTCCTTGTTGATAGCTTGATGACAATGCATTGGAGGGTGACAATGACTTGATAGAAGTATATAAAATTATGCAAAGTGCAGATATGGTAGATTTTCACAATCTTTATCCTAGCGTGGAAATGTCAAATACTATGGGCAAAGGCTTAAAGTGAGGGGGGGCGTGGGGGGGGGGGGGGGGGTGGTGGGGGGAGGGGGGGGAGGTTTAAAAGAGATATTCGAATCGTTTTTTTACAGAGAATGCTGCAGGGGAGGTGTTAGAATTAAATGTGATATCAATGTTTAAGGCATTTGGACAAATATATGAACAGGCAGCTATTGGAGGGATAGGGACATGTGCAGGCAGATGTTAGTTTAGTTTAACTGTAGTTTAAATTGGCACATTGTGCTGGAGCAACTCAGTGGGTCAGGTAGCATCATTGGAGAAGATTATAGGTGACATTTTGGGTCGGGACCCTTCTTTAGATTAGCATCATGACTGATGCAGATATGATGGGCTGAAGGTCCTGTTCCTGTGCTGTTCTGTTCTATGTTCCATTCTTATAGACTTTAGTTCATTTCTGACCCGATCTGGTGTCGTTATCAACAAGTATTCCTGCTGGTAATAACAAGGGATCAAAGAGATTTCCCAATATCTTAAATGGAGAGTTCTCTTTCTTGTTTTTATATCTTCCAATGTTGTCTTCTCTGTAACTCAGTATATATTTAAAAACATCTCCTCTATTCTATAGTCTATTTTTCTGCCCCAAGTCTCTTATGTTACATGCATTTTCACCATAACACTGAATTCTATGTCTTCAGCCAGTGGGAGCTCAAACCCTGTAATTTTTCCCTTAATCAGTTATATAAACTAGGATTGCTGCCCTGCAGTTTTAAAGATCAAGGTATGACTTTGTCAAAACTTTCAAGTTAGCGAGGAAAACTGATGGGGCAGATGGAGATAAACTGTTTTCATTCTTCATAGATTCTTAGAAGTGATGTCAATAATGTCAATTTAATCATTTAGAAGCATGAGATTAAAAATCAATGGTTCAATGGCACTTTATGGTCACATGTACCTAGATACAATGAAATTATGTTTTTGCATACAATTCTGTAACAATCCCACTATATATTCGGGACAATCATACTTAAGCACAAGAGTATAAGATAGTAATAACACTGAGGCAGTATACAAGAGTTGCCACATTTCTCTTTAAGTAGAAGTTCAGATGTCGCCCCTGCAAATGGTGTAGGAAGGAACTGCTGATGCTGGTTTAAACCAAAAATAGACACAAAATGCAGGAGTATTTCAGCGGGATGGGCAGCATCTCTGGAGAGAAGGAATGGGTGACATTTTGGGTTGAGACCCTTCTTCAGATAAATGCTAATTGATACTAGATCAACTGGTTAATTATATTATGAAATTAATAGATTTTTGCAAACTAAAGTATTAAAGAATATGAGATGAGGGAGTGTATGATGCACATCAGTCAGGACCTCATTATATGGGTGAACAGGCTGGAGGGGTTAACCAGCTCATTCCGATTTTAATAGGCCTATTTTTTCCTAATTAATGGAATGTGCATCATTCATTCACTGATCCAATTGTTCCTTTTTTGTTTTGATTATTTTGGAGGATTGCCAAGGAGCATTATCATTTACTTTGCAAGATAAACTGCTAAAGATCTGGCTTATCAGCTTGTCTTTTATAGTAGAATGCTTTATCAGAGCGGTTATCTAGTTGATATATAGAGTCTGGTGGCCATACACTGGGCAGGCTGATTATTCTCAGCCTGCCAATACCACTGTAAGTTACAATGCACATTTATTAAGGCTGTTTGGTTCGTTATCTCCAATGACAGTTTGTGATCATTTTGTAGTTATGACTTTTGACCAATTGTGTGCAAACACTACTAATAGGGAGTTTCTTAATTTGTCCCACAGTATAAATGAAGACTGAAATATGATACATGGACAGATATATGGTTTCATTTCAATCATAAGAAAGTTGTTTTAGAATCTAGACAATTTGAACCCATGTTTTGCAAAATAGGACCAATTTGAGATATTTTGTAAATTAAGGTCAGGTCATTGCAGATTTGGAAAATGTTGCATATCTTAACAGAGCCACCTTACACTGATGAGCAGATGGAAAGCACTGTACTTTGGCACAATAATTGTTTTAAAGTGGCAAAAGATCCTTGTTTATCAACACACTTTACACTGAGTTGATAAGTGTAAAGGCCTACAGACCAGAAAAAAAAAATAGGAGCAGTTCTTGGGTTGAGCAGAATTATTGGATTCAGGCAATTCAATTTTGGAAATTCTCTTTGTAAACTTCTTAATCTCTGTATCCTTTATATTAAAAGTCATATCCATGTTAATTTATTTGAAAGCTACCACCCCCCTCCCAAATTTCTTAATATCAAAATATAAAATGCTGGAAGTCCACACCAGTATTGGGAAGAGAAGACACATTAATATTTCAAAAGTAACACTTTTTGAGTTGTGTTCTTATGAAGGACTACACCAAATGCTGTCTGAACTATTAGAACATTGTTATCTATGATGAATAGATCAAAGATCTATTGCGAGCCGAACATGCATGCATATGAAACACACAAAAACCATGACTGAAAGTGCCTCCAGGAGAAGAAGATGGAGAGAAAGTTGCCAGAAAAGAAGAAAATAAACTCAACTAGATGAGTTGCTCCGTGTTTACAATGTTTATACAATGTCATAGTACTGTGCTCCCCCATGTATCAGTTGCAGTGGTATGATCTATTGACGTGATTACTACCTAGGGTAATTCAGTGCAATGGCTTTTTTATGTGCAGTCTTCCACGCTGCTTAATTTTGTGGTTGGTATCATGCTATTGAGAAAGAAACATGCTTGAGAATAATTATGTTTATTTGAAAAACCCAGAGCATAGCACCACCAAATGGCAAACGATAGAATTACTGGGGGGGTTTTTCACCTCTCAATAAAGTGCTTTTACTTTCATCATCAGTGGTCATCACTCAAAGTCGAGTATAAATTGTCTTTCTGATGGGTCCCTTCTGTTTTGAGATGCCTGAAGAGGCCGATCCTGGAGCCACAGTCTAATTGCAAAGAGATGCAGACCCGGGTCCAATGATGTGGCACCACCACGGTTGGGAGTCTCTAACTACTGCAGCCTTTTTCTGCCTTCTCAGCCGTTGTGGTGCTCCACCTGCTGGCCAGCCACCATCTTCCACCTCGTGCACCGTTGAGGTCTTCTTCTTGGGCACTTTGTCAGCACCCACCCCATCGACAGTATCATAGCTCCAGACAGTTTAGCTCTCAGGATCTTAGGCACACGCAAGCTTCTCCACCATGACAAGGTGGCGACCCTCTGAGATGTTCTTTTACATTGCCAGTGATGTCAATAATGTACAGATGAGTTCATCCATCATTTATTTTTATGGGTACTGCTGCTCCTTTCATTTCAGATGCCTGTAAAGCTGCTCCTTTTCCCGGTGAGCAATGTGGGAGCTACCAAACCAGGGAAACCTTATGTTTGCGGTTAATTAGTTCTTTGTTCTCTTGGTCATTCTCACTAAACTAGCCCTAGTTTTTCTTAGAAAAGCCAAGAGTCTCCGAGGATACTCCATGGATAAACTGGCTAGGTTATTGTGATGTTTCATTAAAGTCGTCTTTATTATGAATTTATTTTTTGTCTCTTTTGCAATAATATGGAGAAAATTAACATCCATGCAATATTTCTCATACTTCTCATATGGAGTTCATAAAGGCTGTTTGGACTGCTCGATCAGATTAACATAGGCACAGATTAGCAAAATTGCACAGATGAAAATTAGATTTAACATGTCTAAGTCTGCGTTGCCTTGGCAGCAAAGGATAAAGGAGTTTAATTAGAGTTCATGTCAGTCTCTAATGTCGTACGTCTAAAAGTACCTTTACACCTGTTATCCAGCATGAGTATTGGAGTTGGAACTTTTGCTTTGACATCAACTGAAATGCAATTGAACAATAAGGCTTTGCAATGACGATTTAGCCTTTAAGAATAGTTTTTCATGAAGGCATACTACATTCCTTGGCTGGACTAATTTTTGAAGATTGTTTGAAGCACCTTGGCTTTATCATCACGGAAGGATCTTTGTATTTTGTTTTAATGAAACAGGCTTTGTTTTCAGTGAAAATAACTGGATTTTAGAATAAATTGGATTTTTCCAAGTTCCTGCTGCAGACGATCAAATTAACTTCAAGATGTGTAGGTTTCGGAGGGAGACACAAGGAACAAGATGGAATCTTGAGTAAAACACAAAGTGCTGGAGTAAGTCAGTGGGTCAGGCAACATCTGTGAAAGGAATGAATAGGTGACCTTTTGGGTCATGACCCTTCTTTAGATTTGTCAGAGACTGACGGGTCTTTAGATTTTTTCAGAAGGGTCTGGACTTAAATGTCGCCTATCTATTTGTTCTACAGATGCTGCCTGACCCACTGAGTTACTTCAGCACTTTAGATCTTGAGGGTTCCCATTGAATCCTACAGCATTCCTTTGTTGAACCATTCAAGAACCTTGTTTTTATACTAGACTAAGTGGGATCCATTGGGTCCCATTCTCACATGGGAGGGCTGGTCCCCAACGCAATATTCCACCTCTCCACCAATTCCAATATTCCACCACTCACACAAGCCCCCAACTGCGCAGGCGCCGCTGACGGGTTCCCATTGCGACGTCCCTGATCCCCCTCCTCCTCCACTCACCCCCCCCACTCCACCCCTTGCGCTTCCCCCCCCCCCCCCCCACGCATTCACTCCATCCCCCCCCCCCCCCCCCCCATCCACTCTTAGAGGCTCTCCGGCGGCGCAGCCATTCCCTCCCATTGGGTTCCCATTGTGACGTAAAAGAGGAGATTCAGCCCATTCTTTCTTGTTGCGTCTCTTGTTGCGTTCTGCAGCCTAGGGCGGGGATCGGCTTCAGGCGGAGGCTGTCGGGGATCGGTGGCGGGAGCGTCCTGCAGCTGGGGGAGGGGGACAGCTTCAGGCGGTGGCCAGTGGGAGGGGCTTTCTGGAGGGCTAGTATGGGTGTTGTGGGCTGAAGGGACTGGTTTCCAGAGGACTGGTATGGACGTGAGCCAAATGGATTCTTGGGCTAGTCCTGCGGCTGGGGTCGGTGATGCTCCAGGTGGGGGCCGGCGGGAGTGTTCTGTAGCCGGGGGAGGAGGACTGCTTCAGGCGGGGGGGGGGGGAAGTGCTGCCGTGGCATACCACTGCCGTGGTGTGCCGCTGCGGTGATGTGCCGCTGGGGAGGGGGATGGCGGTGGGGGAGCGGGGGAGGGGGATGGGGGTGTGTGAGCGGGGGTGGTGAGCCTTCTGGCCTCACAGTTCACTCACTCATGGCTTGTGGACTCACAGTTCACTCACTCACGGATTGTGGACTCACAGTTCACTCACTCACTCACTCACTCACGGATTGTGGACTCAAAGTTCACTCACTCACGGATTGTGGACTCACAGTTCACTCACTCACGGATTGTGGACTCGGTTCACTCACTCACGGCTTGTGGACTCACAGTTCACTCATTCACAGCTTGTGGACTCACAGTTCACTCACCCACGGCTTGTGGACTCACAGTTCACTCACCCACGGCTTGACTCACAGTTCACTCACCCACGGCTTGTGGACTCACAGTTCACTCACCCACGGCTTGTGGACTCAGCACGGCTTGTGGACTCAGTTCACTCACTCACGGCTTGTGGACTCACAGTTCTGGACTCAACTCTCACTCACAGTTTCCGAGCTGACTCACTCACGCCCGGCCTCCGGGGATTTATTCTCCTCGGGATCGTGGCTCCACAACAAGGTAGCAGCATTAAGAACAGTTACCATCTGCCCAGATCCAAAGAAACAAATCTCAGTATAAAATACTGCAAAGCATTGAGAAGGAGCAGACTGTGGGAAGATTGAGATCCATACATCAGTTGTGAATTTGCTTCATGTTAGTTATGCACACTCATGGGAAAAAAAACGAAATAACTATTCCTGAAATTCTTACACTTTGAAATGACTAAGTATGTATCTTTACACAAATCATATGCGTTACTTCCTTGAATGTGCAATGAAAACATGTTGATATTGCTTCTAAAGTTTTTTTGCATATTGGCTTGATTACGCGAGATCATGCTTAAGGTTTGCACTCTAGCAACTGAATCTTACACCCAGATCTAATGTTCTGCCAGCAAGATGAGAGAACAGAATTTGGTAATGCAAATATTGGTTGATTTCTGCACAATCTGATTCGAATAAGAACCAGGATAAAATTGGCTTAAAAATGCAGCAAATCATGTAAAGAATAGTTGGGCAATATTTCAGTAGCCAAAGTCATTGAATTAAAGAGCATTTTTGTTATTGCCAGTGTTGATCCTCCACCAAGGATTAGTGCAGCTGTTTCAGTATGGGGGGAAAAAAAGACAACCCAAGTTTGAGGTGAAATAGTTTCACCAAGACATCTGCCTTCTGGGCCAGAGCTGAATATTGCAGATAATTTTGGATGGTGGAGTTCCTGCAGAAACTTTGCTTAACCCAAATGCAATTAATTTTCTTCCATCTGTGGCCCAAGCCTTTTTCACCAGGAAAATGAAACTCCCCAGTATCAAAAACTAGCCCATTTATGTTCTCATTTGGTATCATTGTCTGTGACTGGAGCAGGAACATTACCTGATATTTCCCCATCTTCAACTTGAGGTTGTCAAGTCGAATTTAGTAACTTATAGCTATTCCAGCTCAGGCAATGTACTCAGCCCTAGGACATGCCAGCAGCAAACAATCTGTTGGAGGAATTGAACCACATCTGTGGATGGAAAGGAATGGTAGATGTTTTGAGTCAGAACTCTACATCAGAAGTTCCTCCAGCAGGTTGTTTGTTGCTTCAGTTTCTCGCATCTGCAGTCTCTTGTGTCTCATGGGACATCACAATCACACCAAGCAGTGCATTTGTTCACATCTCCACGTACTAATGTCTTCATTTGTAAAATATTTTCTTCATAATCTTGGAGGTCATCCAACTCGTCAATAACTGATCTAGTTCCACTTGACTCAGCCTGGCACATACCCCTACAAATCTTTCCTATCCATGTACCTGACAAGGTGTCTTTTAATTGTAATGTACCTGCCTTTACAACTTTCTTTGCCAGCTCGTTCCATATATGCACGACCCTCAGTGTGAAATGGTTGCCCCATGGGTCCTTTTTTTTATACCTCTAAGATTATCCCTCTACTTCCTACGTTCCAGGGAAAATAAGGCCCAGCCTCTCAATCTCTTCTTAAAACTCAAACCCTCTAAACCAGTAACATACTCATTTTTTAAAATAGGGGCACTTCAATAACCACCCTCCTGTTGACTGGCACCTCACCCATGATTATCGATGAAACTGTGGCCCCACAATTGCTGTGGAAATCATAGAATCGTATAGCACAGACCCTTTCAGCCCACTTCACCCATGCCATGATGCATATCTATCTATGCTAATCCTATTTGCCTGTATTAGGCCTATATCCCTCTAAGTACCTGTTCAAATGCCCTTTAAACTTTGTAATTGTATCTACTTCTCCCAGTTTGTTTCCACATGCCTCCATATGTCACATTGGAAGCCATCCAAATTGTACAGGTTTACTCTGTTTACATTCTACCCATAAAATGAATCATACCACCTCACAAACTGCCCAGCACATCAGTTACCTCTTGCACTAGCAAAAGGAGAATCCCATATTCCCACATTGGCTTAATCAGTCATTTCAGAACACGCAAGTGAAGTGGAAGGAAGGCATCCTTGATCCTAAGGGACAGTCACACACACGCGCCACACACACACGCGCGCCGCACACACACACACACGCGCGCCGCACACACACACACACACACGCGCACACACACACAGCTTCCTTCACCAGCCTGTGTGAAATTTTTAGACAGCGCTCCCCCCGCTTGCCCTGTCTAAACAAATTCACTCGGTGCAAAGCCAAGGTGATACAGACACACATCGCGATGAACAGGAAGGTTGGCGCTGTAAAAAGACGGCTAAAGCACAGTGTACAGCAAGTCCTTTAAAAGAGAAGGGGGGGAGAAGGAGTGGAGACAACTTTTAAGAAGCCAGAGATACACGGCTGTGAAGCTCGGCGGACATTTAACATTACCGGTCGGTTATCCTTGGTTCTAAAAACTACTGCTTACTTTTTTTCCCCCAATGAGCCAATGAAATTCACCCATCAGCACCTGCTACAACCTACGAGAACCTCCGAGAACCTTCAACCTCCTGGCAACCCACTTGGACCTCCTGGCGACCCACCTACGGCTCGAGAATTCTCGCTACTCTCCATGGCGGCTTCATTCTAGTTGCCGCTAATTTTTCAACATGATAAAAAATTCACGGCGACCATAATGAGACGGTGACTAGTTCCCAGAATGCGGGAACTCCTCACGACCATGAAGGCGACTTCCCGGCAACCACCCACGAACATGTGGCGACCATGTGGCGACTGCATAGTCTCCTGCAGTCGCCTAAAAAGTCGTCTAAGCGGGACAGGCCCATAAGAAGGCAACGGGTGGTTATTTGGATATGCAGTTGAACTGTGTACCATAAAGAATCAGTTTCTTCAGAAGAGTGTAAAACTGTAACTTAGATGTATTTACTCTTTCAAGTAACCAAATATCTTAGACCTGTTTAAAAGAGTAGCGGTAGACTAGTTTTGGAGAAGTGGTGGTAACTGAAAGCAAGATAAGAAATGTATGCTCTTGGAAGGCTTTTGATAAAAGAGGAAGCATTGCAATGTTAAGTCGGTGTAAGCTTCATAGTGCTGACTGTAAGCTTTGCAACCAGTGACGGTGAAGGCTAGGAGGTATGAGTTTAGAGGGTAAGGCAGCATTAGGTTATTGAGAAATTTGAAGCCAAAAGCCAAGATTATCATGTTGATTCACTGGAGAGCATCACCCTGGAGCTTAGTGCAGGAGATGGGCAGTAGGAATACATACATAAAGCCTAAGAGATAGGATAAAATATGTATAGTGAAATAAGTCAACCAATCAACTTGAGCCGTACTAATATTGAATAAATGATATAATCGACCTGTGGATTTGTTTGATTATTGGTGTCTAGCGGCTTAATCTAGCACAGCTCGTAGTGCAGCATTGTGAGTACTTTGGTCAATAAACAGTACAGCAAAACCTTTTAAAAAGCTCTCAGTGTTAGTGACAATATATGTGGTGCAACTGCACCTGCATGGGGTCCTAAACAGGATCGAATCATTGATTGTTGAACCAAAAAACACAGTAAACGGAAACCTCCAGTTCCTGTTTAGAAACAGAAATGGGTTAAAAAAACAAAACTGTTTTTTTGAAAAAAGACAGGTTGATAGTTGGCAGCTGCTTTAAAATCATTTGGAAATTCATGTTGTGTCAGATTGCCATTTCTGTCTTTTGGACTGTGTAAGGTTGTTAACTTGAACTAGTCTTCAGTTCGAGATGTCCAATCATGAGTTGTTTAACTGAGGCGTTAACTCATACATTACAAGGACGGCACAGTGGTGCAGCGGTAGAGTTGCTGCATTTACAATGCCAGAGACCCAGGTTCGATCCTGACTATGGGTGCTATCAGTACGAAGTTTGTACGTTCTCCCTGTGACCGCGTGGGTTTTCTCATTGTTCCAGTTTCCTCCCACACCCCAAAGACGTACAGGTTTGTAAGTTAATTGACTTGGGTAATAATTTCAAATTGTCTCTGGTGCTAAAGGCATAGTGCTAGTGTATGAGGTGATAACTGGTCGGCATGGACTCGGTCAGCCTATGGGCCTGCTTCCGTGCTGCATCTCTATTGTCTAAAGTAAAGTCTGAACAAAGAACACTGTTGTTGACAGAAAGCCTTATCCACCACTGTTTCAGGAATCGGTCATTGGCATTAATATACAAGTTTCAAAGTCATTACAACTTCCTCTTTGAATTATCTTTATTTGACTTTCTTCTCTGAGTGACTTTTTGTGCTTAGTAATTTCAGACAACAATGAAAGCCCTCTAGGCTCTCTACCATCTCATTTGCTTACCCATTCTTTGTCAATCTCATGAATTCTGCCTCAAAATCTAATCCTCCACCCACCACAGTGCCACAGTAGCTCATTGATCAGTTTAACTGTTTCCTCACCGCTATTTTGATGTGCTCATTTCTACATTCACCCAACGACTTTCTCTGGCTCATTCTTTCCTTCAATACAATACAATACAATACAATTTTATTTGTCTGTATGACTTATTTTTCTGTATGACTGCAGAAATGTTGTTTCTGCAGTCATACACACAAGAAAGAACCAAGACACAACACAGTTTACACAAACATCCATCACAGCGCATCTCCTCCTCGCTGTGATGGAAGGCAAAAACTTATCCCTCCCCTGCACTCCCCTCCCCATTCCCCTCCCGATGTCAGAGTCAAAGCCCCCGGCGGGCGATGGTAATTGTCCCGCGGCCATTAACGCCGCGCCGGGTGACTGTGACTGATCAGCACATAAACTTTTTTGCCCTATTGCCTTCACCATTACCGTCAAAATCAATCATCTGTTTATTTATTTCTATCATTGAGACTGTCTATGTAGCTGATCCATGTATAGAACACAAAGTGCTGGAGTAACTCAGTGGATCACGTAGCATCCAAGGAGGTCAAGAATAGACAATGTGTAAATGAGCCATGCAGTGGATTCTGCCACTTCCTCCAATTTCTCTCTTGTCTTCTGTCGATCTTCTCCAGGACTGCACAGACAATATTTGCACAGATAAGAGTGATAGGGTTAGTCTTTGGAGCTGGATAATTATGAATTATAGAGGTGGAGAGTATGTAATCATTTCAAATACTGCAAGTAATTTAAGCATAATATAGAGAGATAATGCACTATTGTCATCATAATTGTTCAATCTCAATCTCTGCCAATACCTCTGACATTTTTCTATTTAATCTTCAATTCCTTCTATATCCTTAAATTCCCAAATTTTAGAGACACAATTTCCAAACTTGGGTCCCAGGATTACCCAATTTTCCTCTTTGATCATTATTTCTGTCTTTCTTAAGCCACTCTGTGTATGATATCCAACAACTGCCCAATCTGTATAGGAAGAAACTGCAGATGCTAGTTATAAACCAAAGATAGGCACAAAATGCTGGAGTAACTCAGCGAGCCAAGCAGCATCTCTGGAGAGAAGGAATGGGTGACGTTTCGGGTCGAGACCCTCCTTTAGACTGAGGGTGAGGGGAGAGGGAGACATAGAGAAATGGAAGGGTAAGGTGTGTAAACACAGATCAAAGCAGACAATTATCATTGTTAGCTGAGAGAAAGGTGACAAGAAGGCATATAATCATTTTAAATTACCTATCTATATACAGTACCTATCTATCATTTTTTTCTTTGAGATTCTGAAATGCATTGTCTCTATACAGTTTCATGTAACCTCTCAAAAGGTTTGACTTCTACCCCTCGAATAGTAAAGATGTAGTTTTGGCTGCTCATAAATATCATCCTTTATAATGGTAACCTCCCACTAAGACATTATCACACCATTCACTTTGATCCTTATGCAGCGTTTGAAAGGTTTTGTACTGCCCTCTTTCATTACCTCTTCTGTTAGCTAATGTTCAGGATCTGTCTTTGTGTAGTTTAATTTCCACCTATCTGAAGATAATCACTGCATCTCAAGGCTCTTGAACCATCACTATCAAAGTTTTATCCTCGGCATCTCTTATCATGCACGCAGTAGTGTTAAACTTGTTCATGATATATGTATTTTTATTTCTATTTATTTTTTACTGCACACTGAATGGACACTGGTTTGAGTAACGTTTTTTTGTTTCCTCTGGGTATGTGAGTACTCAGAAAAATAACAATAAAGATATACAATACAATACAATACAATATCCTTGTTCACAGACCTCTCAGGCAAGGAATCATTTTCCATATAAATCCCAATACTTTATCTGCTCTGCTGGCCCTTGAACCACCTCCATTGTTTCTCTAGTTTTTAATTTTAGAGAGAGTGACAACTATCTGTAAGTGAATATTCAGAAGACTGAAATCATCATTAGCAGCAGTTACCCTTATTCTATTCTAAGCATATTGCCCATCCCAGTAGCTGGTACCGTTTCCTGCTCTTCCCCACTCAAACGTTTGTCTTGAATTATTCCATGATTTTGTTTCCACTCTAGTCACAATTATTCCAAACTCCCTGACAACTAATACTAAGAAGGATAAAGATTGCTCTCCAGTTCACACACCATTCTGACCAGAATGAATAATTGCATAAATCCTGAACTACTTTCTCAAGCAAGTCCGTAGTATACAGGCAAATTTTATATTTGCTACAAAGGTTTGATTCAGTAGGTGGTACCCATTTTTCAGTAGGCTACACGAGAGTGCATAAAATTGAGAAAATGTGCGTGCTTTATGTTGCTTTGCTTATCTGACTATTAGCTTGCATTAGTGTGCCAGGTGCACAGAAGACCCAGTAGGAAACTTGTGGATTTCATACAGTAAGGGCTGCATCATGCTTCAAAAAGTTTTCTTACTAGGTTATGAGTAGCACACAAATATTTTGCATGATAGAATTTCCAGGCCATTCCCTTTTATTAGCAAAATCCATTTTGGGATATATTTTTAGTGACAGTATACTAATGAACTAACATATTGCATATTGCTACAAAGAGAAGGGCAGTTGGATAATCTAATCCCCAGAGGAAGACTGGAATGTGCTTCCTGCACCACTGATAACTGTCTTTCTTGCATTGCAGATAAACTCTGTATAGTTGGGAAATGTTTTCGTCATTGCTAGAATGATAAACTCCTTTGTTTTTCTCTCTCGAACCGTAAAGTCGATTAATGAGGCAGTACCACCAACATGTCCACACACGTGATCTGCATTCAAAACCTGAAATACTGATTCATGTTTTGAATGGAAAACATTACTCTGTTGTTCAAAGAAGTAAGGCACACTGTATAATTTGATTTGTTTAAAAAATGGTCAAAAAAGTAAATTCTAGTTATCTTTTTATCCCTTGCTGGTTGTTACACAGACATTAGCTGACTTCTAATATTTCATGCAAATTACTACTGTTAAAAATTGAGTTTGATCAACGATTTGATAGCCTTGAGCATCAGAGAAGACCAAGTCAGATCTTGTGCACATGTCATATCTGCATACAGCTCTTTCTCTAAGGGCTCACTGAATACCACTGAAAAGCACGGTCTTACATTTGCATTCTTATAGATATTCTGATGAAGGTTATTAACAGTTTATTTATTTCATGGGTTGGAGCTTAAATGGCAAGGACACCATTGGTTGCCCATTGGGAAAATGTTACTGAACAGCTTTCTTGAGCTCTGAAGTTGGTTTGATTGAAGGTCCTCCAGCTGCACTGTTGGGTAAATAATTCCAGGATTTTTATTCAATACATCTACTTTAGTTCTGAAAGGCCTCTTAGACCATAAGTGAGGTTTCCAGCAGGCATTATTGGATAACAATCATGGGCATCCCATAGCACTGGGACAGAGATTTAATTGTAACATTCAACTGCTGCCTCAGCTTGGGTCAACTAACAGTACAGTCCAATTATTCAACATGGGACTTCATGTTCTACATGCTTCAGTCCTCATCAGACAAATCCTACCAAAGTATAAATTGGATAAATTGACTTTGATCCATGTTAGGTTAGGTGCAGTCGAAGATCATTTTAGAAGATGAAATATAGACTGCGGAATAAACATCTCATATACTGTGACGTTGGGTGAGTGGGCAGAAGGATGGCAGATGCAGTATAATGAGGATAAATGTGAGGTTATCCACTTTGGTGGCAAAAACAGGAAGGCAGATTATTATCTGAATTATGTCAGATTAGAAAAAGGGAAAGTGCAATGAGACCTGGGTGTGCTTGTCACTAAAAGTAAGCATGCAAGTACAGCAGGCAGTGAAGAAAGCTAATGGCGTGTTGGCTTTCATTGTGAGAGGATTTGAGTTTAGAAGTAAGGAGGTCCTACTGCAGTTGTACAGGGCCCTGGTGAGACCGCACCTGGAGTATTGTGTGCAATTTTGGTTTCCTAATTTGAGGAAGGACATTATTACTATTGAGGGAGTGCAGCATAGGTTCACCAGGTTAATTCCCGGGATGGGGGGACTGACATATGATGAAAGAATGGGTCGACTGGGCTTGTATTCACTGGAATTTAGGATGAGAGGAAATATTATAGAAACATATAAAATTCTTAAGGGATTGGACAGGCTAGATCAGGAAAAATGTTCCCGATGTTGGGGGAGTCCAGAACCAGGGGTCACAGTTTAAGAATAAGGGGTAGGCCATTTAAGACTAAGATGAGGAAAAATAATTTCACCTAGAATGTTGTGAATTGTGGAATTCTCTGCCACAGAAGACAGTGGAAGCCAATTCACTGGATGTTTTCAAGAGACAGTTAGATTTAGCTCTTAGGGCTAAAGGAATCGAGGGATATGGGGAAAAAGCAGGAACCGGGTACTGATTTTTGATGATCAGACATGAGCATTATGAATGACGGTGCGGGCTCGAAGGGCTGTATGGCCCACTCCTGCATCTATTTTTCTATGACCTAGAAAAATGCACATACGCACAAACATGCACAAATTTAACATTAATTAAATATGATGCTGTTGTCACCTTTAAACTTACCGTTTATAAACAGGCATTTCTGACTTCCACGGTAAAATATCATGGAAAATATGTTATTCCTGACTTCTAATGCTTGTTCAAAGTTGACTGTAATTTCATTAATTTGAAACAGACATGAATTCTCATTTAGTAAGTGGCTTGAGGAAACCCACAGCATATGCAGCAACCTGATAATATGATACTGTTTAACACATTAACAGCATTAGAGGAAGTGAAGAAAGGGATGGGCCAGAAGTGAGTTTTAGTGTAGAGATATCATCACATTCAATTTAGATCTGTTTGACCAGAACTAAATGTGACCTTGCAATTTAAGCATGGTTAACAGTTGGAAATAAGGTGAACGTTGTATTTTACAGGAGGAGATTGGAATTATTACTCTAGTGTGACCTAGTAATCTATCAGTATTAAAGAAAATATGCATTCCTTTGAACTACCATGTTCTCTGGTACAGTATACTCACTAGTGTGTCTCTCTGTTTAGTCATGTTTAATAATGTCATGAAATGATTAACCAGAAGCAATCAGGACCATGCCCATAAAGTTCTGCTGCAGTAACAAAAATGGGAGAAGTTGAATTCATTCTAGTCACACCAATGGTCTTACACAGAGCTACCTAGCATTCAATACTTAAAGGTGGAATTTATTTTCGGTCATCAGTGCTAAATTGATGCAAGAATATCAATCAGCTATTGTACTTTTCTCCCAACACTCGGTTCCATTGAATCAATGTACAAATACCACTGATAATTTAGCACGCATCTTGGATGAGTGATAAAAAAAAAAATTATATCCCAAATCCATAACCCAGAACAGTAATGCAATAATTGTGTGGTGTTTTATAGCAATACTAGACCAAGTGGGACCCGTTGGGTCCTGTCCCTTCAATGCACGGTTGCCGGGCCGGGGGGGGGGGGGGGGGGGGGGGGGCGGCCTTCGGCATCACACACACACTAACCACCCCCACACACAGAGGGAGGGGAGAGGGAGGTGGAGGGGGGGCAGAGGGAGGGGGAGAGAGAGGGTGGGAAGCGGGGAGAGAGGGGGGAAGAGGGGGGAAGAGGGGAGAGAGGAGGGGAGGGAGGAGAGAGAGGGGGAAGGGGGGCGAGAGATGGGGGGAAGGTGGAGAGGAGTGCGGAGAGAGGAGGGGGGAGAGAGGGGGTAGAGAGGAGGAAGGGAGCGCGCAGCACGACCTGAGCTGCGGTTTAAAACGCTAAGTGACGAATTTAAAGAAGTGAAAGTTAAGAATCCAAGAAGTACAGAAGACAAAACAGGGGTGACGTCACTCGCAGCGTGAGCAGCGGCAGGCAGTCAGATCCATTGTGACGTCATCAGCGAGACCATCTCGTTTATTTTCCAAGTTATTTGAGATTTGTGAACATTTTCATAAATAACTCGAGATATAACGCATGAAATTTTCAGATAAGGCGATTTTTAACATCATGGCGTAAATCTCCATCGGAATATGTAAAAATTTCACCGTCAGCGCATCGTGTTTTCGAGATGTGAAACACACACACACACACACACACACACACACACACACACACACACACACACACACACACACACGATCAGAGTTTTATAAGTGTAGAGATAGTGACATGTGCTCTATATGCCCCATTTGATGTGTGAATAGTGACTATTGGGTGGCCATTTATGGAGGATCACAACAAAAACAAATTCTGCCACAGAATTTTGTGAACAATAAGTTGGTATTGTTTGAGGGAAGAATGCAAGTTGTAATTCTCAGTGATCTTCCGTGCTTTTGCTTTGCACTGTTTATACGCTCTATGTAAAAAGAGAACCTGAAATGAGCTGATTTTGCAACCACTGTTCCATTTCCTAAATAAATTCTTGTACCGGCAAGCAGCTTGACCTGTTAACTGCGCTGCCTGGCAGGGGTGTGGCAACACGAGCATGATTGATTGATGACAATTGGCTGAAAGAGATTCTTGAGTAGCCCAATGGGGCTATACCACTGCTATTACCATGGCAACTGAAGGAGGAGAAATGAGGAATGAGATTACATTTAGATTAAACCTCAGGCTGTTGCCATGGCAACATTCGGAAAAGAAAAAGGACTTCCAAAAAGCCTTTGGGCCTCACTGCGCAGATCAATCTGAAGAAGGGTGTCAAATTTCAAACCTATGGCATCAAAGGGATGCTAGGCTAGCTTTTTGAAATGTTTTATCAAATACAGCTGGTCTATTTCATGACTGCTGGCCCTATTGCATGTGACTGCAAAAAAAAAAAAGGTTTAAAAAAAAAATGGTGCATTTCAGAAGGCTCTGTTGTTCAAGGCAGTTTGTGGCTGAGCAGTACGTCCCGGAAAGCCGCAAGTTAAATATTTTCACTGCGTTACTCTGATCAGGGGGTGTGCTGAGAGCTAGGAACATACTGTTCTCCCACCAAGTAAGGAACTTGTAAATATGAAGGAGGCGGAGTTCCATGTGGCAGGCTCAAACTTCTGTTTATTTTAGAAAATGCTGGAAACACTCAGTAGGTTATAGAGCAACAGAATTCAATTGATTATGATTGAGTTTCAATTTATTTTTTAAAGAAACCTGATTTTTGTGTGTTTTGCAGTCTCTCATAAAAATCCTTCTGAGATAGTAGGAATTAGCCAATATAGTAAGATTATGGCTGATTTTGTGTCTCGGATGCACTTTCATGGCTGATTTCTATATCGTTAGCGATATAGCACGGAAACAGGCCCTTCGGCCCACCAAGTCCATACCGACCAGCGATCCCCACACATTAACACTATTCTACACACACTAGGGACAATTTACATTTATACCAAGCCAATTAACCTGCTGTTAAAGACAAAGCTGTACGTCTTTGGAGTGTAGGAGGAAACCGAAGATCTCGGAGAAAACCCACGCAGTCACAGGGAGAATGTACAAACTCTGTATAGACAAGCACCCATAGTCAGGATCAAACCCGGGTCTCTGGTGCTGTAAGGCAGCAACTCTACCACTGTGCCACAGTGCTGCCCAAATCTGATTGCTTTGATGTCTATGAATATATCGAATGTGCGTATTGTTTGAGTATCCACAGATATCTGGGTTGAGAATTCCAATAGATTCCCATTAACCTCGGTGAGGAAATTTCTCCTTAGCCCTAAATGGCTTGCCACATATTCATAAATTGTCCAACTAGACCAAATAGCTTCTCAGAATCAATTCGTTCAACCCCTTTCAGAAATGTAACTGTGAAATTACGCTTATTCTCCTAAACACCTATGATCCTTTCTTTGGACACCTTTCTAATTTTTTTTATTGTGTTTATCATAAAGTCATGAAGGGTGATACAGCTGGTAGAGCTGCTGTCTCACAGTACCAGGGTCCCGAATGCGATCCTGATCTTGGGTACTCTCTGTGTGGAGTTTGCATGTTTCCTCTGTGACTGCGTGGGTTTTCTCCGGATGCTATGGTTTTCTCTATTGTAAATAGCCCCTAGTGTGTGTAGGGCGTGACTGAGAAAGTGGGATAACATAGTGAACGGGTGATTGATGGTCGGCGTGGACTTGGTGGGCCAAAGTACCTGTTTCCGTGCTCTTTCCTTCTTTCAATCAACCAATCAATAAATACATACACTAATGATCCAAACACATATAGAAGCAACATAAAGTTTTGATTCATCATAAGGTTGTTCAACATGTGTAAGTTTTGATGATCCATTTTTAAAATTATGTTATTAGTAAACCCTCCACACACTAGATGGTGCTATTTAAAATAGAAATGTATATTTAGTGACAGCACAATAGTTTCTATGGAGCCTACCGCATTTCTTTCCTCCCAGTAATTTGTTAAATCCATTCAGCAGTCACAAAAAGTTAGAAAGTACTAGACCAAGTACGGACCCGTTGGGCCCCATCCCCCAACGAAATATTCCACCACTGACCCATAGTTCCCAACTGCGCAGGCGCAGCTGAGGGGTTCCCGTTGTGACGCCAGAGATCCCCGTTGTGACATGAATCATGGCAAACCCCCCCCCAACTGTGCCTAGCCATCCCTCTTGCTACCTCTATCCTCCTCCATTCCCCCTCATCCCCCAGCACTCCCTCCCCCTCCTCTTCACCCTCCCTCTTCTTTCCCCTCTCCTCCTCGCATCCAGACTCCCTCCCTCTCCTTTCCCCTACCCTCAGTCACTCTCTCCCTCCATAACCCCTCTCCCCTCCCTACCCCCCTCCTCCCTCTCTATCTCCCTGTTCCCCCATTCCTCATCTCCCCCCATCCCACTCCCCTACTCTCTCTCCTCACCTCCCCCACTGCCCTCCTCTCCCTCTATCCCCCACTCCCTACCTCCCCATCTCTCCCTCTATCCCCCACTCCCTACCCCCCCTCCTCTCCCTCTACCCCCCCTCCTCCCCCTCTCTCCCTCCTCATCTCCCCCACTTTCCCCTCCCTCTCCCCTCCAGAGCCCCCCTCCTCCCTTTATCCCCCCCCCTGCTCCCCCACTCCTCACCTCCCCCCTATCCCACAACCCCACTACGAAAATCACAACGTTGTTTAAAAATGTAACCTCCCCCCTATTCTCCCCCCTATTCCCCACCCCACCCCCCCCCCCCCAAAATGAAAATCGCGATTTTTCTTTAAAATAAACCGAAACACAATGTTAGTTGTTAATGAAAACGGAAGAATTTGGTTAAAACTGAGTTGTTTTTTTAAATCACGATTTTTAAAATGTAAATGGGATTCAGGATCCCATTGTGACGTTGTTGTGACGTTGGACGCTGCTGACGGGCAGGGCAAGTGGAAAAGTGGTTTGAAAAGTGAGTTTTGTATAGTTTAAAATGTCAATAACTTGTAAAATATAACATCAATCCGAACGAAACCTGTTTCTTTTACATGCCAGGACAATGGTGAGTAAGGTGGACCAAAAATTGTAGCACTATTGTGTACCGTTTTGGCGGGGTTTTGGAATATCGCGCACATGCATGCATACATACAAACAAATAAGATGTTATATATATAACCACAAGACCAACAACTATAGATCTAACAGTAAACTATTTTACTCCATTACTTATTATTAACTAACTAAGGTTATTTTGTCCTTCATAATGTTCATTTTGTTTACATGGCAACTATTTCACTCATTGACAATGATGCAGATGAGATTGTGGTGGAATGTCACCAGTAACTGAGAACATTGCATCTCACCGTGTTTCCTGCTTTGTTGTGTGCAAAAGATGCTGTACCACAATTGTACAACACCTGTGCTTCCGTTTAACTAACACTTTAATTCTCCAATTCAGTCTGACTTATTTGTCTGTAACCTCCTACACCATCACAACAAGGCCCAGCAGAAACTTGGGGAATAACACCTCATCATCATTTTGTCATTGCGGTCTTTCAGATTCAATATTGAATCCTCCATCTGTAGTAACTTGCTCTTCCTGTCTGTATTGGAACTGCCCATTTCTGCCTAAGTCATTTATCTATGAATCTGGTTCAGTTTTTTTCTTTCTCTTTGAATGTTGCCTGGTGTGCTGGGCATGTTCTACAGCTCTGATACAAGCAACACTTAACACTGCAGTCTATCAGAAGCATCCCATTGGAATAACAAAAAGTTATTTGCAAAGCTTGCTATTTCATGAAATTTGTAGAGTTCCAGCAACACAAATACATAGAACTTCTCCTTCCTGGCAGTTGAAAATACTTATTTGTCTAGTTGTGTGTTATGTTACTTTGCTTAGGAACAAGACTGATGAAATATTACTCAAACTCTTTCTCTTTGAGGTGCAACAAAATGTACCAGTGTTATAAGATGACTGTTGAGTTAGAGTTAGCAGCAATGTGTAATGAACAAGAATCTATGAACTCAGCAGCAACTGTTTAATCTCTGGGAACACAACTTCATGTTTCTATGTCAACTTCCACCTTATTTTATGATTCAGTAACCCTTTAACCGTACAGTGCTGTGCTTAAAGATGATCAGAAGCGTCGATAACGAGTCTTACAAAGGCCTTCAACTCTGTCAAATTGGTTGGACCAGGTGTATCTCACGCTGCTTGCACTCTCACCTCAACTGGATGAAATATTTTAACATTTGTTTTATAGCTAAAATAGATTACTGCTGTGGCAGCAAAGATTCATTTACCTTTCCTCATCTTAAAATTATTGAAGTGCACCTTCTAGATTCTTTTAGTGTGCATGTGATCCACCTTGTCCACCGTGTAAATGCATAATATCTAGCACTCTTTCCCCAATGGGTTTCAGACTGCTTGAATTTGCGATGCTTTTGTTTTGCTTTCAAACAAGCAGTTGACGGATGTCCCTTGATTCCACAATTATAGCAAAAAAGTCAATAGCTAAGCACCTTTCGTTTAGATGAGGCCACCTTCTTAAAGAAGATGCAGTAGAGATTGGCAACAATTTGTAAACACTCTGGGCCTTTGCTGGGTGATGTTACAAAATCTGCATTTGTCTGTCTGTTGCCTCCATTGGCTGGACAATATCAAATGCCTGCTTGAAACCCATTTACTTGTCAAGGAATAGCCTCCTTTGATACAAACTTTAGATTCCACAAACCATGCAATCCTGAAATAACGTCAAAACGTATCATTCTTGCAATATTCAGCAAAACATCTCAAACCTGTGACAAAAACGACAAGAGTTTCCCTTAAATCCAGACTTCTGCTGCCAAACTTGTACTATTCAACTATGGGACTGGAATAGGAACATATTTGCTGTTCAACCACTTTAACTAACTTTATAAGTGTGTTGATCTGCTTTGGCTGAGGCTATAAGGTTTTCTTCAGCATGTCATATATCTGGATACAAATGAGAGCAAAATGAACATCCATTTCCATTTTGAAATGTTCTTTACATTGAAAAGACACTGTCAAGTATTTATGCACTTTCAATCCCTTTTGCAATTGCATAAATGAAAGTATCTAAAGTTCCAGTTCTGCCATTCTTGTCTTATTTGCACATGAAACCTATACTTACCTTTACCATTGGGCATTGTTTTGGGTTTAAAACATGCTTGTATGCTGTTATACCTTGATGGGCTCGGTTTTATCAGCAACCCTGACCAGGTCTTAAATTCCCCTGAAATCTCACAGGTAAGAAGACATACTCGTGAAGAATTGTTTTGCTTGATTTTTATCACAATTTATCAAACTGCACCATTAAGTTGATCCAAGCACGCTTAAACCCCCCCCCCCCCCCCCCATAAAGTCCTTCTTCATCACAAGGTGGTCCAACAAGTGCAAATTATTTGAGTAGCCATTATTGAGAAAACCTTTCCACATGGGAAGGAAGAAAATATTTTATTAAATTATTGGTTTTCTTACTTTTAACGGCAGCAGACAAATGAGCACTTTGTGAACTGGAAGGCAATTTACCTCACTGAATCTAATAACGTGAATAGGTAAATTATTACTTCCAAATGTAATCATTCCAAAGAAATTGAAAGTTTCGTTTCAGGTTTATGAAGTTGCTGTAATTTATAAAATATAATGCTAAAACAATTATGTTTACTTACCTGTCAGAAAGATGTAGCTGAGTAACTATGGCTTCTTCTTACAGTTTATTTTGGCTTCATTTCACCTCCACCTTTCCCCTGGTGAAGCAAAATTCTATTATCCGGCCATTACCTGAGTGGAGGTGATTTCTTTTTCTCCATCTTCAGCCTGAGGTGCAGAGTTAAGAAGTACAGTCCGTACACCATCTCAGAATAACAACATTGGCCACTGGAGCAACAAAAATTAGCAAACGAGAACCTTAATCCTTCAAAGGAAAAAACAGTTGGGCAAGTTGTGAAACTGCTTCGTTAACACATGCTTTACATTAATGTATTTTCATCTGGGCTTAATCTGGATTCTTTCTGGTTAGTATCATTCAGTATCTATCAAAGACTGGTGATTTAAGAACAGATAGATGGAGCTCATTCTGCAATCTATGTAAATTCAGTCAAATAGCTTGTGCGTCATCACTCATTATTGAGTTATATAGGCAAATAATGGTGACTCAGATATGATTCAAGAGAGTAACTGGTACAGACAGTTCCTTATGTTAATTATGATAACATATAATGTTTGAAACTACAGTACATTTCATCTGATGCCTTTTCTCCTCTGTTACCATCATTTTCCTTCGTATCCTAAACCACTAAATTCAGCAAATAATGTATTCTCAATGACAACAAAATCCCAACAAATTTAAACTTGTGACATGAGGCACATGTGAAAACAGATCTCTCTCACACTTCAGAATTCCTAAGTGTGCAATGGAAGAACTTCCTGTAATTCAGATGCATAATTAAATTCCATTGGGGCCAAAACAAGATCATGTTTGTCTTTAATTAGCCAAGAGCAGACTGATTTAAGGAAAGGAAAATTTTAAAATCACAGTACATTATTTCAAAATTTATAAACCAACATCTGCAGTTCCTTGTGTCTCTGAAAAAAAAAGTTGTCTGGTTCCCGACCCAATTCCTTTCATTAACTCAACTTGTCCATGGGTGTTCCAGGTGAAACTTAAGAAATCAAAGCAGGAGTAGGACACAGTCCTTAAATCTGACCCACCATTAAATAACGTTGCATTTAATCCTCCATTTCATGGTCAACACTTGATCCCCATATCCATGGAGTCTTGTAGTACTCACATTTTTTTAAAATCTCATCCTTGAATGTATTCAACAAATCATTCACATCCATGATTAGAACAAAGAATTTCAAAGAACCACAATTCCGTGCACAAATATTTTTTCTCATCTCTGTTCTAAGTGGTAAACCCCACACCTTGAGTCAGTGTGCCTTCTAGTTCTAGAATCACCAACCAAGGAAGCAGGCTCTTTGCATGAACCTGCCAACCTCTCCCAGAATCTAACGTTTCTAAACTCCTGTGTTTTTTAGTCCCAAAGACACCCTCCGTATCCAGGAATCAGTTTTGTGAAACTGCCTCCAAAGGAGATATATTCTTAATTAGCCACCAAAATCAGAACTGCAGGCAGTATTTTGTATGTGGTCTCAGTAAGCCTTATACAAGTTCAACAAGTCTTCATGATTCCTATACTCCAAGCCTCTTGCAAGAATTCATCTTCCTAATGCTTTCTATACCTGCAAGTTCATCATTTTTATATATGAACTAGCAAACTAAAATCCCTTCATAAACCTGTACTTAATTGTTTCTTGGCTAAAAAAAAAAATTGTTTCTTTAATCAAAGTGAATTACCTCACGTTTTCCCATTGTATTTTCAATCAGCCATCCTAACCAATTTATTTCAACATTCTGTATCCCTTTGCAAACTTTATGCAACCTCCTCACAATTCACTTTCCCGTTTTTAAATTTCTTGAGCAATCCCGAATCAGGATTTCAATTTTGATTGATGATTGTTCCAGAAGGAAATGAAAAATCATAAACATCAAACTCTCTAAAGTGGATGAAAACAGCTTGTGAATCTCCATCCTACCACTTGGTGGCAGAACACTGTGGCACCTCTTTAGGCTGGTTTTGACAGAAGGTTTTGAGGCAGTAAAATAAATATAAAATTCTTTCTTTAAAAGTTCATCCAAGATTTCCGTTTTGATCAGAACAGTGGAGTAGAAAATGACTTTCAATTTAACAACCTCTTAAAAAACACAGTTAAAGGTATTTAGAATTGTTTGTATTATTTTCCCTGATCAATATTTTAAGTTCATGTATTGGTATTGGTTTATTATCATGTTTACTGAGATACAGAGAAAATCCTTGTGAGCCACCCGATTAAATCATATACATGAGAACCATACACAAGTACAATGGGTATTGAAAAGACTAAAATAACAGAATGTAGAATATAGTGTTACAGTGTTATAGCATTAACTGTAACAGAGAAAGTGCAGATCCAGTTGCAGATATAAGTGCTAACTCCAAGTTCTACATGTTTGGAGATGAGCTTGGATGGGCTAATGGTTTTAAAAGCAGAGCTGTTGTGTATGAATAGAAGCCTGACATAGGTATCTCTCTTATCCAGGTGTTTCAGAGATGAGTGTAGGGCCAGGGAGATGGCTTTAGCCTGGACCTGTTCAGGAAACAAAATGGTGTACCCAACCCAGGCACCATCAATGGTGCTGAAGTGGAAATGGTTGAGTGCTTCAAGTTCCTAGATGTAAATATCACCAACAATATGTCCTGAACTGACTGCTTTAAAGCATCTGCGATAAAAGCACACCATGCTTCTACTTCTTCAGAAAACTAAGGAAGTTCAACGAGTCTCCAACAAAACAACGGGGAAGAAGATGTTCCTGAATCTGATGACACGTGCTTTCATGTTTTTGTATCTTCTGCCTAATGGGAGAGGGGAGAGGAAATGACCAGGATATAAATAATCCTTGATTATGTTGGCTGCCTACCCAAGGCAGTCTGAGGTGTAAATGGAGCCGATGGAGGATAGGCTGGTGTGTGCGATAGACTGGGCTACATCCGCAACTCTGCAATTTTTACAGACTTAGGCAGAGAAGTTGCGAAAACAAACTCTGATGCTTTCTTTGGTGCATAGGCAGAAGTTGGTAAGAGTCATTGGAGACATGCTGAACCTCCTCAGTCTTCTGAGGAAGGAGAATTGTTGGTGTGCTTTTTCGTGATAGCTCCATTGTGGTTGGGCCAAGGTGTATTATATTTGATGGTGATATTTACACCATCAACATGAAGTCCTCTACCATCACCACTTTGGCACTGTTGATGCTGACTGGGGCATTTACCTCGCCTTGTTTCCTGAAGTCTTGTTGTTTTGTTGTGCTTACATTGAGGGAGAGGTTGTAACCTTGATGTGATGTTACCAAGCCCTCTATCTGCTTTCTATACTCCATCTCGACATTGTTCGACATCCGACTCACCATGGTGGTGGCATCTTCAAATGGAGTTAGACCAGAATTTGGCTGCACAGTTATGAGTGTATAGGGTATATAGTAAGGGGCTGAGAACACATCCTTTTAGATGCACCGGTGTCGAGACTTATCATGGAGATGTTATGTTGCCTGTCTACTAGTTCTTGATTCCTCTAATCTGGGTAAAAGACTCCATGCATTCAGCCTATCCATTCCCCTCACGATTTTATACACCTCTATAAGATCACCCTTGAGCATCTACCCTCATGATCAAATACACTCCTATGATCACCCGTCATCATCCTGTGCTCCAAATTTTTTAGCCCTAGCCTGCTCAATCTCTCCCTGTAACTCAGGCCCTCAAATTCTGGCAATATCCTTATAAATTTTCTCTGCACTCTTTCCAGCTTAATATCTTCCCTCTAGCCAAGTGACCAAAACTGAACACAATACTCCAAATGTGATTTCACCAATGTCTTGTACAACTGTAACATAACATCCAAACTTCTATACTCAATACCCTGAGTATCAAAAGCCTTCTTAACCGCACTATCTACCTATGATGCCACTTTCAAGGAACTTTGTACCTGCACTCCTAGATCCTTCTGCTCTCCAACAAGTCTCCAGCTCCCTACCTTTCACTGTGAAGGTCCTACCCTTGTTTGACTTCCCAAAATGTACCACCTTCCACTTATCTGCATTAAACTCCATCAACCATTCCTCAGACCAACTGATCAAGATCCCGCTGTAATTTTTGATAACCATCTTCGCTATCTATAATAGCACCCACTTTAGTGTCATCTGCAAACTTATGAATCATGCCTTGCACATTAACATCCAAATCATTGATTGCAATGCACCCAACACTGATCCCTGAGGCACACCACTAGTCACCGGCCTCCAGTCAGAAAAACAACCTTCCACTATCGCCTTCTGCTTCCTTCCATGAAGGCAATTTTCTAGCCAGTCACCTCGCTCTCCCTGGATCCCGGTTTAATTTCACCAGTTCTCTTAGGAGGCATCAGGGATATAAGTAGTCAGAAAATGGGCATTGTGATTTGTAATAAAGATTAATTATGACCCTTCTTCAGACAAGCAGTCTGAAGAAGGGTCCCGACCCAAAACTTCACTTACCCATGTTCTCCAGGGATGCTACCTGACCCACTGAATTACTTCAGCACTTTGTGTCTTCTTGTGTAAACTAGCGTCAGCTATTCCTTGTTTTTACATATTAATTTTAGTGATTGTGTGAGTTTATCAATGAACCATAAGCATCTTAAGGAACTAGCTTCTAGGTTTGCTTCTTGTTTGGATGTCATAATGTCAACATAAATTACAGTCAATTTGGTCGTTCTCAGTGCCCTGGACGAAGGATTAGGGCAAGTGACTCCTTGTAAATATACACAGTATTGCCTGTTTGTAGTGTATGGAGTAATTTCAATAATTTTCATCTCTCAGAGTGGAAAAGCTTAATAGTCCTCACTGTTGAGGCTCATGTCAAAATCGGGGCTTTTTGGGCAGTGTACTGAAGGATATCCTTTGGAATAACAATAAAATAGTGGATAAAAATAGTGCATTCATATCTACAGCTGCATTACAGCACTGAAATTCCCTGTCCAGTCCCTTTCATGTAACCAGTGGCAGACTGGGTCTAAAAATATTGGTTGCCAGGAGACAAAGGGGGCCCACTTCATCAGGGGCCCACTTGATATAGGGGGCCCACTTCATCAGTGGCCCACTTGCCATCGGGCAGGTGGCCAGTCTGCCACTGCATGTAACTGCCAGGTTGAATTAACAATGCGTTTTTACTACTCCGCTCAGTGGATGTTCCAGTTGGTAGGCTAAAGGTGTGGTGCTACTGACTTCTTCGAGCGAGTAAAAATGAGTCTCTAGTAGATGTCTCTATACGCTTCTCTATACCCTTTACTCCCAGACACTTGTGGTGCTCAGCATGTCCTTGCCTGTCACTGCTGGGTCTCTTCTGCATTTTTACTGCTTTCTTAAGTATGACATTAGTAGCTGGGTCACCGTACCACCCTGTGTCGTTGAGTATTGCTGGTACTGAATATTGTCAGATGATGGTAATTCTGCTGGGAGCAAAACCATAACAATCCCAACCAAGGAAAATGTGCCAGGCGTGGAGGTGGGGGTGAGTTAAAGTTTTACCTTGTATTATCGGAAAATAGGTGTGTTGAGAATCACATCATGTGTGAGTTAGAGGGGTGGGGGTGGGGGAGGGGGAGACCTGTACTGATACCCTCTTTTGGCTGCTGACTATCACCATTTGACAGAATTGCAGCCCAAGAGTGGAGAGCAGCCAATGAATTGACAAGAAAAATAAAATTAGAAATGTAATAGTATGATCTGAAAACTCGTTGTCAGCTCATGAGGACTCAACTCCTCCCCTCCTGTCAGAAACGAGGTTGTTTGTGATGAAGGTTTCCGCTATTCAAGTAACAAAGGAAGAGCATTTATGGCTCAGCCGACAGATCACGCTGAACACAGTATCGGGTGTGTTTTCCTGACAGCACAATTGTTTGTCAAAGTTTCATTTCTAAACACAAAGTACTATAAATAGATCAGACAGCTGAGATGTCTCAGTATAATGGTTGTCTATCTCTGTCTTTAAAATAGTTCAGATATTGTACTCCTGGAACAATTGATATCATTATTTTCATATTTGCTATTTACTGCTTTTGTCCAACATGATTGCAGTTATTTGTCCCCCTTTTCCCTTGCTGGAAGTGCTGCTGCTTGCTGGGGATTGATCCATTGTTTCCAGGTTGTCATTTCTCAAATATGGGTGCAGGTGATGATTGGTAATCTGAAATTGTGAAGAGAGTTGTGAATCTGTGGAATTTTCTGCCACAGAAGGCAGTGGAGGCCATTTCACTGGATGTTTTCAAGAGAGAGTTAGATTTAGCTCTTAGGGCTAAGGGATATGGGGGAAAAAACAGAATGGGGTACTGATATTGGATGATCAGCCATGATCATATTGAATGGCGGTGCTGGCTCGAAGGGCTGAATGGCCTACTCCTGCACCTATTTTCTATGTTTCTATTTTGCATAATAGACAAAATATTGAATTATATTACTGGCATATTGCTCATTTCTCTCCCCTTTTCTGGAACTATTTATCTTTCCCAGGCACAGTGGCGTAGCTTGTAGAGTTGCCGCCTCATAACACCCGAGATCCGGGTTTGATCCTGATCTCATATGCTGTCTGTGTGGAGTTTGCACGTTCTCCATGTGACTGCGTGGGTTTCCTTTAGGTCCTCCAATTTCCTCCCACAACCCAAATGTGTGCGGATTTGTAGGTTAATTGGCCCCTATAAAGTTGTAGGAAGTGGATGAAAAAGTGGGATAACAGAACTTATTTGAATGAGTGAAAGATGGTCGGCATGGACTCGGTGGGCCAAATGGCCTGTTTCCGTGTTGAAACTCTAAACTAAACTGTTAATGGAAATGTACAGTGTGTAGAAAAGAACTGCAGATGCTGGTTTAAATCAAAGGTAGACACAAAATGCTGGAGTAACTCAGCGGGACAGGCAGCATCACTAGAGAGAAGGAATGGCCGACGTTTCTGGTCGAGACCCTTCTTCAGACTGTCTACCCTAGAACTGTACAGCACAGAAATGGGCCCAGAAACAATGAGCCCACAATGTTTGTGCCGAACATGATGCCAAGTTAAACTGAACTCATCTGTCTGAACATGATCCATATCCCTCTATTTCCTGCACTTCCATGCAAATCAAAATGCATCTTGAACACTACTATCATATCTGCCTCTGGCAATATGTTCCAGGCCCCTATCACACTGTAAAAAAAACTTTCCCCACACATCTCTATTAAACTTTCACCCCCTCACCTGAATGTCTACCCTATCCATGCCTCTCATAACTTAATATACTTATATCAAGTCTCCTCTCAATCTCAATCCTGGTGTCAGTCTCCATCTAGGGTCTGCCTGATTCATAATATCATTATGTCATTGGAAATGCTCCTGGGATCCCATCACAATGTGCCTATAGCAGCTGATAGCTTGATGGGAATTAAGTGTCTCAGAACCATGTTCTTGATGAAAAATCAATGGGGATGGGTCCCATGAGGGAACGATGAGGCACTTATTATTGTGAAGCCACGCTTGGAACAGATGGTGCTGCGGGGAATTTGCCTGTGTTTAGACTGACTAAATGCAAATTAACTATTTGCTCAAGAAATAATTAAAAGAATATAGAAATCTGGCACCATGCAGAAAAATGCAACGCAGAGCAAGAGATGTAACAGGGTCAATATGTTTATAAAAAAATGTTTAGAAGCACAATTTATTCTTAAGTTAATATTTATTTCAGGTGCAATAGGTTAATTCAGATGAATGTACAAAATGTAATTCTTGCCCTTTTTAAATGTATCTTCTAAGACTGTCATATCATTCAGCTCATGCAACAAGTGCTAGCACCAGGATCTACTGGGGCAGATACAGCATGGCTTAGATGTATAGCAAAGCTCCCTGCACTTGGCATTCAGGTCCCTTTGAAATGTTTTATGAGTTCAAAAGATTGTTTTTATAAAAGTAAATGTTGGTCGCGATGTAGTTCCTTTTCTGACCTCATGATGCTTTCACACAGTGGAATTTAAATTGCTCACTTAACACATTGTTCTGTCAATTTACATAAAAGATTGAAAATTCATGCAGGTGCTGCCCAATATTCTACCACCTTGTGTATGAAATGCAGTTCCTCATCTTTTCTGCTCTTGAAAGGCTGTTTTTTTACGCCATCCATTTATTTTTAGCTGTCCCAAACAACTAATAGGAAAAGATATCCCATTCCTGAGCACTGCTCCTTCTTGGAAGCAGGACCACAGCAAGCTTGTCCATATAGCTGCATTGGATGAATACCTCGTATTCATTCAATTCAATCGACATTCAAAGTATTTTTATTATATTTTAAACTTATATAATAAATCTCTCTTGGTAGCTCAGAAGATTAATCCAAGTCCGTGATACACATCAGAATGGTTAATTCTGAATCACTGGACAGGTAATCGATTTCTATCAGAATAGTCGGCCACTGTGCCACTTTACTGCAAATTGTTTCAAATTTCTTATTTTTCTACTTCCAATTTCCCAAAGCACAGCCTCTGCCACCAAGAAGGACAAAGGCAACATGTTTCCCCGCAAGTTGCACATCTACCTGGTTTGGGAATATATTACTGTGTCTTTATAGTCACTGGTTTTAAATCATGGAACTCCATATTCAATAGCATTGTGGCTGCAATAACTTACCACTACCTACCAATTAATTTAGGAAAGAGTTATAAATGATGGTCAAGCTAACATTGCCAACATCCCTAAAATGCAGGAAGAAAAATAAGATTCATAGTACAAAAGCAAATAAACTAAAGATGATGGACATCTGAAATTAAACTGGAAAATATTGGAAATACGTAGTAAGGCGGGCTTCATCTGAAAGGAGAGAAAAAAAAAGTGAACTTTTCAAATTGATTGCCTTTCATCTGAATGGTTTTGAGGAAAGTAATTGACCTAAAATTCTTCTCTATTTTTCTGTTCATGTATTCTGCTTAATTGATACAAATACATAGATAGATGCTCCTGAACACATCATCAGTGATGTAACCTGGGGTCATTGGGTGTTTTAGGTCTTTCAACATCAGACACCTTCGCCCAGGCGACCCAGCCGTGGTTGATCAGACCACGACTTGTGTTCAGGTGGCATTCGCTCCTCCCATGGACCTCCTCTCCTGATCCAGAGCCATCTCGAGGCCTTCTCCGCTGCCTCTGTGGTGTTCTTGATGGCCCTTCTCCTCGCCTCTCCGTTGATGCCCAGTGCACTCAAGGCTTTGTAGAGCGATTGCCCTGCAAAACCTCTGCAGCCAACCTCGATGGGCATACACCTTGCCTTCCAGCCCTGCTTGCAGTAGTCTATGACCAGCTCTTCATATTTGGAATGCTAATGCATAAATGAAGTGCTAATCCAGCATGTTCTGAATTTATTTCCAATTTCTAATCAAACCAAGATATGCTGATAGAAACAATATGTGAGCTTCTGTCCTCCCTGGGCCCTTGTGGGACCAGGTTGCGTTGTACTGTCTCCAACAGTAGAATAATCTGAAATCTGGCCTTGTTTTCGAGGACTGGCCACTTGGTCAGGAACTGGCACAAACAGGACTGTAGACAAGGAAATATTAATAGTGGCAGATTAAGGGAAGGAGAGAAAATTGGCAAGGAAAACAATACTATATTATCAAATACGCATGCACTTATTTTTTGTTTGTTTTCATAGCACATACCCAGAATAATAGATCTTTTCTCCATTTACCTTGCTTTTGCTTACTGGAGTCCTCTAATGGCTGCACAGGCTGGGGCCAGTGAACTTTAGTTGCATGTATTCGATATTTGCAGCTACAGTGTAATTATTTGTCATCTTAATGCTATCTTCATTCAATGGGTTTAACCACTAATCTAAAATACACTTTTAGAAGCTTAGTATTTATTACCAACAGCTAAAGGATTGGTGTTGGGAAGGAAAGTTGATGATATTGTGGATAGCAAGGCAGGTTATCAAAGACTACAGTAGGATATAGATCAGATGGAAAGTTAGGCGGAGCACTGGCAATTGGAATTTAATTTTGATGTGCAAGATGAATCAATTTTGGGAAGTTCAAGAGTGGTAGGATAAATAGTAGGGCATTAAGGAATGTTGATAAACCTCTAGGTTTAAGTTCATAGCTCCCTGAAAGTAGGAGTACAGGTAGATAGGGCCATAAAGAACCAATAACAAATGCTTGCCTTCATAGGTTGAGGCACAGAATATAAAAGATGGGACATAAGATTGCAGCTTTATTAATTACTAGTTAGACCGCATTTGGTTTAATGCACAGTTTTAGTCAACACAGTACAGGAAAGACGTGGTTGCACTGGATAGAGATCAAATACATTTTTTTTTCTCAGAATTCCTTTTGATAACTTTCCCACCATCAATCATCATCATCGAAACGAGTATGACTGTCCTCTCATGGAGGACGCTTGTGCGTGACTTTGTTTAACGGTGGTGAGACTGGTGCACTGACAGCCACCACACGGTTCTTGACAGACCTGGGTCAGAATCCAGTGGCATGGAATCCAAGACGACTTTGGACCCTTTTCTGCTGCAGCCTTCATCCACCTTCCCAGCCGTTGTGACACTCCACTAAAGTCAGCATCATCCTCTTCCTGTTCCACCGTTGAGGTCTTGGTCTCCATCAATATACGATTATGGTGGACTGAAGGGCTCATTTCCATATGACTGTATGATTCACACCGATAGTCTGGGCTCCGAGATGGGGTTTTTTCTTGACATTGCTATGGGAATTTTCAGTGTTGTTCATATTGATGTTCTGTTCAACTGCTCATCACTTCAATCAGATGAATGGAGTTGGAATTTCTCAGTTGGACAGGATCAAAAATGCCTTAAAATCTTTAAAAAGTAATACATTTCTGGCTGTTTATTGTTTGACTAATGTTCTGGACATATTATTGAAGTTATTATGAAGAAATGTTGCAAATAAATTTGAGCTCAGACTCGTTGTGAATATGGCTCCATGTTCCTTTGTTATCATGTTTGTTATGCACTTGGCAAAAGCCACCAGTGGTTCAGAGAGAGGAAGTAGAAATCTAGCCCTCACAAACCATTAAGGGATAACTAACTTATCTGATGAGGAACAGGAGCCACAGGACCCTTCAACATAGCAACAGGACCCTTTGAGTCTGTGATCAGTATCTGCTTTTGCTCTATACTATTAATTTAGTGAACCAAAATCTTCCACGGTCAGATTGAAAAATAAAATGGGCCTAGGCAGTTTTTTTAAATGCAGGTGGGTTCCATCACTCTCTGTGTTTTAAAATCTGTCCTAAATTGACCACTGGAAGAATTGGCTCAAGCTTTAGACCTTATCCCTTAATCAAATACTCCCAGGCAGCAGAATTTATTCCTTCCAGTGAATAGCTAAACTCAAGTTACCCTTCAGTATTCTAAATTTCAGAAAATTCAACCGTAGTTTTTCAAATTCCTCCTTGTAATGTAACTTAAACCCAGGTATCAGTCTGATAAATCTGCATTCCAAACATCCTTCCTTCATTGTGGCAAAACCAGTGCTTTGTGTAGCTAGAGCATAAACTCTACTTTATTTTCTTCACCTTCCCAGGTGATTTTGTCCGAGTGTTCATTATTATTCGCGTTATTATTCACGTTATTCGTTGCTATCATGTTACCTCACATTTTCTACTTTCTTGTTTTGCAGGGTGAGCTGTCAAGTGAGGGCCAGCATCCCGTGAAAGTTTTCGATTTCCTCACACAGACTAAAAAGGAGTACCCCTTGGATTATTCTATACTGCAGCAAACTCAGCTGAGAGGGCATGGAGGAGCTGACTATTATCTGATGGACAGCTTTATACAAGCCATTGCTGTAAGTAACTTTATAATTATTAAAGATCCTTTGCTTTTTCTCCTTATATTGAATTCTACATCGCTACCCTCTCTGAAGGTTTGTATGATTATTGCAATGGTTATTATCAAGTGTTCGCTTCATTCATTGAATTGAAATTGTTTTTAGGATATAATTTGTGAACGTCGATTGAGTTTGGCAATCCATCACATAACTGAGCAGTGCTGCAGTGTTGGAGATGCTGAGCATTGGATGATACTTGAACTGAGACCTATTCTGGTGGTTGTGAAGAAGAACACGGAGTTTCCCTGGCGAACATTCCTTAACTAACAGCAGCAAAACAAGCCATTCAAATTGTTTGAGATTTTGTTCTGCACAAAACGTAACTTGCCTTTGCTTGTGTGGCAATTTTGACTTTAAATTAATCATCAGGGCAGTGTTTTATCTATCACTTGTTGCCCTTCCTTCCTTTCTATCCTTTTAAACATTGCATCGGAGTCCTTAAGGTGCTGATTCGGTAAAAATTGTTTAAAAATTGTGCCTTATTTGTAGGGTGGTGTTAGTGGTCGGCTCGGACTCGGTGAGCCACAGGGCCTGTTTTGCACTGTATCTCGAAAGTCTAAGTAGAGGACATTAGGCTGCCAGTGCAGCACAACTAAATTCACGTTACCGCTCAACATGTCCAAGCATGTGGATTCCAAATAGAGATGTTACGGAACAGGAACTTGGTTTGAGCTTGATACAAATTCAAATAATATGGTAATAATTAATGAACAGTAACTGCGTACTAGTTTAGGAGCACTCCTTGCTCCTGTACTAACAGACAGGATGGGAAAATCAATTAGAGTTCAGGCTGTGGAATCAGAAAGAAACTGAGAGCAAAAGCAGAGAACAAAGGACAGGCAGCACCAATAGAGAGCAAAACAGAGGTTATGTTTCAATCCAGTGACCTTTTACCTGAACTAGGAAAGGATTGATTTCTAACTTCTAGAGTCAGAGTCATACGGCGTGGAAACAGGCCCTTTGGCCCAATTGCCGACCAACATGCCCCATCTACATTAGTTCTGTCTGCCTGCGTTTGGCCCATATTCTTCTAAACTTTTCCTATCCATGTAGCTGTCCAAATGTTTTTTAAATGTTTCCGGACTAGTGTCTTGATTTGTCTCATAATTCAGGCTTTTTTACTCCTACCTGGCTTTTCCTTCACGATAACAGGAACATGCACGCCCTGAACTCTCGTCATCACACCTTTAAAAGCATTCCACTTTCCAAACATCCCTTGCTCTCCGACAACTTACTCCAATCAACTTTAGCAAGTTCCTGTCACAAAAAGTTGGCCTTGCCCCAATTCAGAATTTTAACTTGTAGGCCCGCCCTGTCTTTATTCACAACTATTTCAAGGCTAATAAAACTGTGGTCACTGGTCCCAAAAGGTTTGCCCTGGGACATTACAGTCACTTGCCCGTCCCAATTTCCTAAGAATAGATAAAGCTTTGCCCTCTCCCTTGTCAGGCTCTCTACATGTTCGCTGAGGAAACTTTCCTGAACACTTTTTATAATTTCTATCCTGTCTAGGATCCTGGCACATTGACAGTTGCAGTCGCCATTTTGAAAGTTAAAATCCCCTACTATGACGAACCTATTAATCTTATCTGAATTAATAGACCAGAATTATTATTTTTATTGCTGCCCGATTTGCTATTTGCAGCATCCTCAAATTTCAGGTATATTTAGTTTTTTTTGTTCTCTTGGTAATTGAGTGTAACCAGCCTAGCTGAAATATGTCCCAGACTATTTATTGAAAAACAAGAGAGGCAATTGTGAAGGTTCCGATTACAATTTGTTAATCCTCTCTGGAGTGTTGGTCAATGGTGCTAATTTTGTAGTATTCTTTAAAGATAAACCAAGTAATCACAGACCAGTTAATTTAACTTGGAACCTATTCTAAGGGATAATAATAAACTTTTATGTACAAAGGCACTGATTAATGGGGAACAATCTGTGTGGATTTATTTAAGGGAGAGTCATGTCTGAATTTTTTGAGGAGGTAATAAGCGTACATGAGGGCAATGTCATTGATGTGTTTGCTGTGATTTTGACAAGGCGCCTGACAGAATTTCACACTGCAGGCACATGGTTTTATTGGAAAGTGACAAGTGCATCCAAAATTGGTTCAGTGTCAGCATATGAAGGGCAATAGTTACATAGAAACATCGAAAATAGGTGCAGGAGTAGGCCATTCGGCCCTTCGAACTGGCATCGCCATTCAATATGATCATGGCTGATCATCCAAATTCAGTACCCCGTTCCTGCTTTCTCCCCATATCCCTTGAATCCGTTAGGCCTAAGAGCTATATCTAACTCTCTCTTGAATACTTCCAGTGAATTGGCCTCCACTGCCTTCTGTGGCAGAGAATTCCACAGATTCACAACTCTCTAGGTGAAGAAGTTTTTCCTCATCTCAGTCCAAAATGGCCTACCTCTTATTCTTAAACTGGTAC
Source organism: Amblyraja radiata (assembly GCF_010909765.2). Lineage (NCBI taxonomy): Eukaryota > Metazoa > Chordata > Chondrichthyes > Rajiformes > Rajidae > Amblyraja > Amblyraja radiata. The sequence goes on along the minus strand of NC_045986.1, from coordinate 25,845,227 downwards.
CCCAGGTTCTGGATTCCCCCAACATCGGGAACATTATTCCTGCATCTAGCCTGTCCAATCCCTTAAGAATTTTATATGTTTCTCCAAGATTCCCTCTCATCCTTCTAAATTTCTGTGAATATGTCCAGTCGATCCATTCTTTCATCATATGTCAGTCCTCCGTCTTCCCGGGAATTAAACTGGTGAACCTCAATAGCAAGATTGGCCTACCTCAAATTAGAAGACCAAAACTGCACACAATACTCCAGGTGAGGTCTCAACAGGGCCCTGTACTAGTGCTACTGCACTCCTTGCTCATATACTCAAATCCTCACGCTATGAAGGTCAACATGCCATTTGCTTTCTTTACTGCCTGTAACTCCTAGTTGATGGGTGTTTTGTGACTGGAAGGCTGCCACAAGGCCCAGTAGTAGGTCCTTACATTATGTAAAATATATTAATGATTTAGACTTGAATGCAAGGGGCTTGATTATGTTATTTGCAGACGATATATCTATAATAATTGGCCGTGTGGTTGACAGAGAGGAGAAATGTTTGGACTTGCAAGAAGGTATCGATGGCTTGGTTAGCTGAGCAGAAAAGTGGCAAATGACGTGTGAGTTAATGCATTTCAGTAAGTGAAATAAGACATGGGGATTTAAAAAACTGGCAAGATGTTGAGTTGTGAGGAATCATAAAGGGAGCTCTGTTCCACAGATTGTTAAAGGTAACAGGCAAGTTAATTAGGTGGTTAGGAAAGTATTTGTGTAATTTTCTATTATTAGCCTTAATTTGTAGGATAAGAACAGGGAGGTTATGCTAGAATTTGATGCAATATGTTAAGCCATGGCTTGAGGACTATGTACAGTTCTGGCCACCACACAGATAAGGACGGGATTGGAATTGGAACTGGATGAGGAATGAGGAAAGTTTGGATCAGGTGGACTGCTTTCCTTGAAATGGAGGGTGCTCTTGTCCAGTGCTTCTTAAACTATTTCAGTGTCATTCACCCTTGAGTCTTATCACTAAATTTCATTCACCCTCGACTAAATTTTCCTATTTTTTTGGTAATTTTCATCTTATTCTCCCTTGTGTATAATTTTATATATACTGGTAATTTATTTTGTCGCATGAGCAACAAACATAAATTAATTTCTTATGTTTTTTTTCCAACTTTTTGAACTAGGAGCGAAAAAAAAAAGTTTAATTACCACCATAGTTGGAAAATCATTCTATTAGAATGATTTAAAAAAAAACATTCTAACATCTAAACACTGGGCTTCAGCCCTATCATACCCTTTTGGGCTCTGATTACTGCAGTTTTTTTCTTGGAAGACTAGTTCAAAAAACCATGGAGTAAGTGATGTAATATATTAGTATCCAACTAATATAACTTTCTATTACTCTCCCCGACAAAAGCTCACAATATCACCAAATATCAACTTTGGCAGCAGCTAAATTGCTACACAAAGTAGAGTTACGGTTCAACAGTTGCCTACGGCGATCCTCCAGTGTTGCCATTTATAAATTTATGGTCCCATTAGTTCGTCTGGTGTTCCCTAAAAGGTTATATTTCAGTAAATTTGGGAAATATCCTGCTGCTTTGAAATTAGAAAACCATTGGTAGAGAGAAAAAAACATATCAAACTTCCAGCTCCACTGCCGTTAAAACCAATAAGAGCTTACTAACCACTTTATTGGCAATGCCTTTTTTAAGTATAGAACAAAATATATAAATATCTAAATAAATTAAGTAATTCACCCTTCATTCACCCCTCTAGTTTCATTCACCCCAAAATAATTTAATTCGCCCTTGGGTGAACCATTCGCCAGTTTAAGGAGCACTGCTCTAGACATATAAAGTGATGAGGAACTGAGATAGAGTAACCAGGAACGCTCTAATTTCCCTTAATAGAGGGATTAAAAAAAAACAAGGTCATATTTTTAAAGTAATTGGTAGAAGGATTAGAAATAATCTGAGGAAATTCTGTTTCATCCCTTGGGTCATAGTGATCTGAAGTTCATTGTCCAAAGAAAAGAGAGAACCCTTTACTACTTTTAAAAAGCACACATGCCTACTCGATGAGCTGTGACCTGCAGCCAAGTCATTCGAGTTTATCGTCATATGCACAAGGACGATGAGGTAGAGGTAAAATGAAAAATCTTGCTTGCAGCAGCATTACAGGTACATGCACTCAGACAAACACAAAAACGAATTATAGATATATTAGACAAAATTTCTAAAAGAAAGAAAACTGCAAAAAAAACTACACATGAGTGTAAAACGCAATTAGAAAAATAGGCAAGTTCATGGTAGTGTATGAGGTGTTCCATTTCCAAGGTGGGATTAGTGTTAGTGTTTTACAGGTTGGTTCAATAATCTGATAGTTATAATAAAGTATATGTTCCTGAACCCGGTGGTGTGGGAATTCAGACTTCAAACCTCATGGTAGCAGTGAGAAGATGGTATCGACTGGAGGGTAAGGGGATCCTTGGTAGATGCCAACTTTGAGGCAGCACCTCATAGATGATTTCAATGGAGGGGAAGGCTGTGTCTTTGATGGACTGTGCTGAGTCCACCAGTCTCTGCACCTTCTTGAGTAATTGTGTGTGGGGATTGCCATACCAGGCCACAACCAATCAGTCAGGATACTTTCCACAGTACTTCTGTAGATGTTTGTTAGAGTATTCTGAAATGTGCTAAATCCCTTTCCGAGTGGACACCGGAAAGCTCCCTCCTCAACTCTCCGGTCTTCGGGGATTCCAAGAAAGTAGAGTTACCAGCTTGCTATCTTCATGATTACACATGGAACTAGTGTACGGGTGATCATGGGTCAGCATGGACTTGGTGGGCCGAAGGGCCTGTTTTCTCAATGTATCTCTAAACTTTAACATAGCATAATTCTCACCTCTGTTCCCAGCTTGATAACCTTGCAAATCACCTCTCTAACCGCGCATAAACCAACTAGGCCATCCCCTTGTTTAATATGCCTCTGTAGTTCCCTTTCTGTTTGTGTGCAATAGTGTCTTGCTTTCTCTTTTGAAATTACTCAGTGATCAGATGCGGGTGAGTAAAACTCCATTTTACCAAAATACAGGTTTTACAGAATACATTACCTTGCTGTAAGGCTGCACTGCCCCCCTGTGGTTTCTCGACATCACTACATGTGCTCATTCCCCCATGCACCATGCAGAATATAATTTTAGTGCCATTTTAATTTCAGTTTGGACGTCCAAAATGTGTATATCTGGACTGTACAGCTGGCTTGATAGCTTCCCCTAACCATGATACTTTCCATGTGCCCTGCCTAGTGAAGGCAAACATTATTTATTTGTATCCCATTAATACTTCCCATGATAATGAATGGATCCAGTGCCAACACATTAGCTGTTATCAGATCTTCTTTAAATGGAAGCAACAATGCATGAGTCATGGGCCAGTCAGCCAAACATTGGTGATAGTCAAATAAGAAAAGAAAATTCTAGAACATAGAACATTACAGCACAGAACGGGCCCTTCCGCCCACAATGTTTGTGTTGAACATGATGCCTAGCTGAACTGATCTCATCTGCTTGCAGATGATCCATAACCTGCTATTTTCTGCATTTCCATGTGCCTATCTAAAAACCTACAAAATGCCACTATTGTATCTGCCTCCTCCACCACTCCTGGTAATGCATTCCAGGCCCCCACCACACTCTGTGTAGAGAAAAAACAAAACAAAAAAACACTTGACCCACACATGGCCATTAAACTTTCCCCCTCTCACCTTGTTGCTATGCCCTCTAGAGTTGGTCATTTCCATCCTGAAAACAAGCGTCTGACTGTACCTTATCCATGCCTCTCATAATTTTATATATTCTTCAATTCTATCAATTCTTCCCTCAACCTCTGACACTCCTTAGAATACAATCCAAATCTGGATGAAAACTAGCCTCTCTTACAGGAGAAGTATGTGATAAGACATTTGAGGAGGCCATCAAGGTAAAGAAATGCAAAATAAATGGTAGTGAACCAGGTTGGTTCTTCAATGGTTCTTTATTGTCACGTATGCACAGTACAGTGGAATTCCTTTGCACAACCACAAATGGACAGTCGTCACAATGTTGCCGTTGTTTAAAATTTAAAAAAACCCAGAAAACACAACCAGTCCAAACGCCTGTCCACATGTTGGAAGTCCTGGAGCGCTCCCGATCCAGGAAGCCTGCAGGCCCGAGACTCGACGTCCCTCTCCTCTGCCGACCACCCCTGTGTCCCAAGGAGCGCCTCCTGTAACCGACCTTGAAGGCGCTAGAGATAATACCCTGGTCGCTCTCCTACCGGTCCACACCTCACATCCATCGTTTCTAGCGGCTCCTGCCTCGACTCTCCTGTCTTCGGGGGTTCCAAGCTTCCCCCGCATACGACCGTTGGGACTTTGGTATCGTCGGCCACTGAGTCCGTCCTTGTTCCTTGTTCTCGGTGGTCCTTGTCTGTCCGACCTCATTCTCGGCATCATTACGACCTACAGGCTTGTTCTTGTTCGTGGCGACCACAGGGATAAAAGGTGGATCCTGGGGGGTATTATCAAAGGGAAAGGGGTGAGAATTATACAGTTGAGGGAGAGAAAGGGAAGCTCATGCCCTCTAACCTCATCTACCGCATCCGATGTTGTTGATGTGGCCTCCTTTTTCTCAGCGAGACCAAGCATAGACCTGGTGCACCGTCTGCCAAGGCCTATTGGATCTCTCAGTTGCTAATCATTTTAACTCTCTTTCCAATTGCCATACTGATCTTTCTGTACTGGGCCTCCTCCAATGCCAGAATGAGGCCACATGCAAATTGAAGGAACAGTCATATTCATATTCCGCTTGGGGAGTTTACAATGTAATAGTATGAACACTGGTTTCTCCAAATTTAGGTAATTAAACTAATCCCCCCAACTGCCCTTTTCCCTCCATCCCCCACTTCTTTCTTTCCCCCTATCTCCTCTTCCCTGTGCCCCACCTGGACTTACACCCATTTCTTCCCCCCCCCCCCCACTCCCCTCCCCTCCCCCCCTCCACCTACATTCCTTCATCTGGCATCACAATTTACAACTCTGCTATCCTTATCTCACAATTTTTGTTTTGTCTTCTCTGGTCTTTATCTAACCATTTGCCTATCAACCCCCCCCCCCCCCCAACCTGTATATAACCTGCCAGGCTTTAGCCTGCCCAACCTCTCTTCCAGCCTTCTCTCATCCCTATCAGTCTGAAGAAGGGTCCTGATCCATAACGTCGCAAATCAATATTCTCCAAAGAATTCTCCAAACCATTTACGGTTCTCTATTCTTCTGACATTGCCTGGACCAGAGAAGAAAAGATCAGCAAGGAGGGAGTTAATAAAAGTGTTGAAGATTTGGAAACTCAAAGAAGTCATTAACCAGAGATATAGATCTTTTGCAAATATGTAGAACGATTAAAGTGGAAATAAGCACCTTTTCTTCACTATCTAGGAATAAACACTCGAAAGTTTGGTGGGATTGGAAACTTTGCACATTTAAAACAGGGTTAGATAAGCACTCAATGTGCCATGGCTGAAAACTGAGAGCTGTAAAGGGGTATCAGATGGACTCACATGGTCCCAGCTATGCCTGCATTTTTGTCGGTTACATCGGTTATATCCTGCATCCGCGCAGAAATCATGGACATTATTAACTTATCACCATTAACTCCCTGAAATTCACCTGGACTATCTTGAACACCTCTCTCCCCTTTCTCTATCACTCTGTCTTCATTAAAGGAGACAGATTATCAACGGATGGTCGAATACAAATCTATCAACTCCCATAGTTATCTGGACTACACTTCTTCCTACCCTGCTTTCCACTCGTCTCTCACTCGCATCTTTCTCTTTTTCATCCCAATGCCTTACTATTCCCTATTTGCTTTCTCTACTATTCCCTATTTGCTTTCTCTACCTTCACCCTTTTTTCCCCCACTACCTTTCTCTCCTCATTCTCTTCACCTGCCTTTCTTTTTTGCACCACTCCCTTTCTCTCTGCCATGCTATCTCCCCATTCACTTACTCTCCTACCACTTCCCTTCACTCGAACCACTTTCTTTTTCTCGCCCAATTTCCTTTTTTATCACCGCAATTTTATTTCTCCCCCACCCATTTCTCTCTGCCCACCACCTTTCCCTCTGCCCACTATTTTCTGCACTTGCCATTCCCTTTTCCAACAAAAAATATTTCCTATTCATTTCCATTCCCTCCCCTGCTCCCTTTCTGTAAACTCTACTCCCTTTCTTTCACAACCTCCTGCCCTCTCCCCACTTCATTTTTCCCCACTTACCTTCTCTCACTTACTTGATCTCTTTCCCACTTTATATTTCCCCCTCACTCATCTCTCTTCCCTCCCCCCCCCCCCCACATTCTCTCTTTCTCCCTTGCACTCTCCCACCCCCACCCTCTCACTCTCTCTAATACAATATGACTGAAGATTGCCCCACCAGAGTTTTCGTCTGTGCGAATTCTCATTTTTGTTTTTGTTCTGCAGGAGAATAATCCATCACTGATCATGACTGGTCCTGAAGAAACCCTGGCCAGCCACCTGCTGGTGTTTGATGCCGAGCGTGCACGAAGGGAAAGTCGCATCATCTACTGTAATCGGACAGAATGATAATAGCTGCAAGCACCTCAACATGTGGGAGAAATTTGAGGAGTTTTCAGGATTTATATCTTTCACTATATTCCAGGTGTACATTGCCTTTCAGTTGCAGTAGGGAGTAAACCAGGTTTGGTATGAGCTCTAATCTTTAACTTCATTTCCCCAATACTTAATTTTAAAACCTACTACTTTTGATTAGGCAATGGAATTGAATCAGATATTAAGATATTTGTGTATATTTATATTAATGGAAAAAGATGGTTTGTGGATATCAGTGAACATTAGACCAAGATGTAAGTTCTAATTAGTAGCATCATTGATTGGGGGTGAATTCAATTGCCTGATTTATATTGAGAAATTAAAACAAAAAGATAGGTCAATGTAAGACAATGCAATAAATGGTAAATGTAACTGCGACAGGGAGTAAATTAATCATTTGGGAAATAGAGTAAATAATCAGGAAACTCATTCATTCTTATTTGCCTCTGACTGAATCTGGTTAAAATGACATCTGTCTGAAAACAACATTAAAAGAGAGAGGACGGGTTTATGTCATTGACATTAAATAGGTTTGAATAGTATAATTAGTGCTGTAACTGGATCCTGACCTGAAGCAGGGCAATGAACAACAATTCTAGGAAAATTATTTACTGCAAATTATTTTTATTTTCACAAAGTATTTTCATATGTTGTATGGCCAGATTAATATTAAATGTGAAGGATTAGAACTGTCCAGTACTGCTTTAAAGTGGAAATGTAAAGGAAATGTGCACCGAGGACTACTGTAACTCGGAGTAGCATTGGTGAGAAAGGGCAATGAAACTTTCCAGGAATCTTTATGGAGTGTATCAGTCAGTCTACATCATCAGCAAAGTGACAGATAGTGACAACAACAGTTACTTCTAACTGCATATAGTCCACATTAACCAGATAACTGATGCCCACTCTGTGTTCCACCAGGACCACTCGCTGAGCTTCAGAGGTGAAGCAAAGTGACTGCTGTAGATATCAAAGCAGCATTTGACTGATTGTGGCATCAGGAGGCCTGGTAAACCTGAAGTCATTGGGCATCCAGAGGAAAATATTCCAGTCCTTGGAATCATAACTCACATAGTGTGGTGCAGAGGTCAATTATCACAGCCCCCAAGACATCCAGCAGGAGTTTCCCTGGGCTTTGCCTAGGACCTACCTCATAAGATTGGAACTGAGGATGTTTGCTGCTGATTGTTCAATATATTTGCAGTTTCTCAGGGAATGAAACAATCTATGCCTGGACTTAGTAAGACTGCGATAACATTCTGACTGCGATAGTAAGATTCCATTGTGTTACAGCAAAGGGTGTTAGTCTCTGGAATAACAGCCATGATGAGCTGAAAAAATGTAAGACTCTATTCAAACTAAAAACACTCTTCAGAAACAAAAGATTGAATGGTTATGAGCTGGACCAATGATTTTCTTTTCTGTTTGGTTATTTCTTGTTTGTGGACTGGTCAACAGATTTTGGGTCCATTTGTTCCCATTATTCTGTTTTTCCATGAAAATGTATAGAAAATAAGAGGGGGTAGGACCAGAAAAGTTTTCGAACTTCTTCTTACCCCTTTTGAACATGAACGATATTATTTGTATTATTTGAGTTACTTATTTGTTTGTTTTCCTTTGTGTTTTATTTTCTCTTTTATTGCTTACAAGTTTATTTGTGTTTGTATTTTTTAACATGTTCAATAAATTAATAAAGTAAAGTAAAAGTAAGACTGCGATAACAGCTGATAAATGGCAAGTTACATTTGTGCTACAAAGGTGTCAGACAATGATCATGTTCAAGTTGGAAGGCTGATCATCTACGTTTGGCAGTCAATGGCAATACCGTTGCCAAAAGCTCAACATACTGTGGTGATGAGCAGGTCAGAGCCTCGGTATCCTATACATGTGACTAGCTTCCTGACACTCGAGGCCTTTCCACAAGGCACTCAGTGAGATGGAATATTTTCAACTAGGTTAGATGAGTGCAATTCCAATAACATTAGGAAGTTTGACAGCATCCAAGATAGCAGCTTGCTTGACTGATACCCCAATCGCCATACTATATATGTATTCCCTTCATCAGTGGCTCATAGTGAGTGCACTATGTATCATCAATGACGTTTTCACCAAGATTGAGTTGGGCTCCAGGCACAGAGGAATATCATCGCCTGAATTTTCCAACAAATTGCACACCATTCTGGGAAATATATTGGTGTCCTCTCATCATTACTTCTAAGTCTTGGAAAAGCCCGTGTTTCAGCATTGTGGAAGTATCTTCAACAGAGGATGGCAGTAAGATGGTTCCCCTCAAGGGCAATTATGGATGGCAGTAAATGATAACATTGCTGGCAAAGCAGAGATCGTTTTTATAAATCTAGTTCTAGACTGAACTGAATTCTTAATCTCAACCCAGGTAAGAATTGAGGTACTCCATCCAATGGAAATCAGGTCAGCTTTCTATTTATGGCAACATCTTGCTAAAAAATATCATAGTGCTGATAACCATGGTACATAGAACATAGAACAATACAGCATAGGAAAGGGCCCTTCGACCCACGATGTCAGTGCCGAACATGATGCCAAGTGAACATGATTTCATCTGCCTGTACATAATCTATAGCCATCTATTCCCTGCACTTGCAACTGCCGATCCAAAAGCCTTTCAAATGCCACAATGGTATCTGCCTCCACAACCACCCCTGGCTGTGCGCTCCAAGCTCCCACCACTCTCTGGGTAAAAAATACTTGCCCCGCACATCTCCATTAAACATTTCTGTGTTTTCTGTCTGGAGAAGGGTCTCGACCCGAAACATCACCCATTCCTTCTCTCCAGAGATGCTGCCTGTCCCGCTGAGTTACTCCAGCATTTTGTGTCTATCTTCCATTAAACATTCTTCCTCTCATCTTATAGCTTTGCCCTCTAGTGTTGGAAATTTCCACCCTGGGGGGAAAAGGTTATGACTGTCAACTTTAATGTAAAGTTTAATGTGCACGGCTATCCTCCCCTATCTTCACCCAAAATTTATGTATATAGGCTCGCTCTTGAAGACTAGTTTTGTTAAGAAGGGAGGTGTAGTTTTGTGCATTTTTAAAGTCCATTTTTACTAGGGATGGATACATTACTACCAAAACAATTTCATTGCCCGTAGCTAACTGCCCTTCCACCACTGCAGGCTGCGGAAATGCTGCTTTCACTGTGCTGTTGGGTAGGAAACGGTCAGACTTTGACCTAGAAATGATGATGTAAAGCCAATACATGTCCACCACAAGACATGTGTGACTGAGGAAACTTGGAGAAGGCAGCATTTCTCTTCCAGTCAAGAAGCCATATGTTTTGGGGAATAATATTGAAGGAGCCTTGGTAAGTTAATATGTGATACTGAATACTGATTTTTTTTGTATCCATTCATTAATACTGGGATATAACAAATGATTGCATGTCTGTTTCATCTCTGCATGAACCAGACTGGGCAAACTCTTTCTGAAGCTGAAACATGCTATGCAAAAATATTTGTTTGTTTGGAGTTTGTTTAATGATGAAGCAGACAGGGTGATGTTACTGTAGAGGTATTCTTATAATATTATAAACTGCTTATAATATATTATATAATATAATATATAATTATGTAATATATATTAGCGGTTAATATATTATATGTGGTTGTTGTTTTGTAGAGTCATCAACCTAGCCTGAAAACATCAATGTGTATTTATATAATTCCCACAAGTTTAAAATATCCTTTAAAAAAAGCATAATCTGCCAAAAATAAATAACGGGATGGAATAATAGTTGATTTATTTGCTTACTTTGACACTACTGCTTTCTCTGGGAATGGTAAAGGCACAAAATTCCCGATTTTGCCTTAGGTTCAGGAAGAACTGTTAATTACAGATGTGGCTGGACAGAGGCACACTAAAAGCTATTCTTAGTGGAATATAAGCATATATATTGAATTGACATAAATACATTAATAATCTCTGGTGTGTAGGTTTGTTCTTGTAACCATGAAAGATAATTAGCATCTTTAATTATGATTGTGAACATTTACTTGAATATGCTAATTCAAGACCATCATGAATCCAAGTGAATTGAAATGTTTCTCCATTATTAATACTGTGAGGGGCAACAGTTCACAATTATTGATTTTGGAATTATGAGAAATCGATTTAAAAGAAGCAATGCAATGCAAGTAAAAAGCCACATTCAGCATGGTTGTAATGTGTTACTCAAGGAAATAAATGGCAAAATAACTTATGTAAACAATGAAGTATTGTAAACAATCAAGTGTGACCATCTTGAGTGTTTCTTAGTTGATCCTTTGAACATTTCAGGATTTTTGAAGAGAGCGGTCTATTTTCTTCAATGCCTTAGCTTCTTTCTTCATCACCTAAAAATAATGATAAATGAAATTACTGAACTTGTCATTGCCATGGCAAAAGAGATAGGGGTGACCATTATACACAAATAGATGGGATTGTGAAATTGTTTTATCTAAATACAAAGCTCTGAGATGCAAAGGGATCTAGAGGTCCTGATGTACAATTCACAAAAGGCTTATATGCAGGTACACCAGGTAAGCATGTGCAATGTTCTGTTTTGTGCACAACTTCGTCACTTCAGGAAGGGGGACTATCAAGTTGCCAGAACAAAAGAATCCTATGCACAAAGCCTCTGTGCAGAAATTAAATAGCCCTGCTGACTCCTGTGAATCTCTCACCCATGACTACTCAAAGTGGAGCATGTTGGCATTTATGCATCAGGAATACACAGCACTATGACTTAAGTGCCCACAACTGGCAGAAGGAGCATGTCACCTCATGAATTATCCAGCCAACTGCCCCATCAAGTGCCCTCTCCTCCATCTATGGAAGTGTCTGCAGTTCCCACTTTGGTCTCATCAGCCACCTCAGACCCATAAGACAAGTGGATGCAAGTCATCCTCGATCCTGAAGGACTGTCTAAGAAGGATAAATGTGCAGTGAATCAAAAAGAAATCCAGTTAGGAAACCAGGTAGACCTTAAAGTGATGATCAGACAATTTCTTATGGTGAATCTGTGTGGGTTTTAACATTTCCCAGCTTCCTGCTGCTAATAAAAACAGCAGGTCATTTGGGCAAGCACAAAAATACCATACATTCACCAGTGCAGTTGGATCTGGCTAGGAGTCTTCATGTTTTGGAATGATTGAATGTGAAATTGGGTGTAGACCAGACTTTAACATAGAAGAGAGATGGCAGTGATACAATGATACTCAGCACTGATCAGTTCACATTAATTAGGCACACAGCATTGGCACATAACTTACTCCTTTCATTATTCTTTGCCGTAGCTCATTCTGAGTCAGGGGCCTCTCCTCTTCATCGGTCACTGGAGAGTCAACATCGCTGTCATAATCATTTCTAGAAATGGAGGAATTAAAATTTTTACCAAAAATACTTTCTTTACATCTTGATCCAACTATTACCTTCACTCAATATAAATTCCAAACATCATCAGGGATTTTGCAGGATTTTTGTTCCAAATCCTTCTCTCCCCAGCTCATATTTCACCCTCTTACCCTGAACACAATAACCTAATGTGGCACGGTGACATAGCGCCAGAGACCAGTGTTCGATCCTGACCATGGGTGCTGTTTGTACAGAGATTGTACATTCTCCGCATGACCTGCATCTGAGATTTTCGGTTTCCTCCGACACTTCAAAGATGTACAGGTTTGTAGCTTAATTGGCTTGGTATAAATGTAATATTGTCCCTAGTGTGCGTATAGGGTAGTGTTAAGGGGACTCAGTTTGCTGAAGGGCTTGTTTCCGCGCTGTATATCTAAACTAAACCTTTAGAGGGCAGTTTCCATTGCCTTTTTACCCCAAAGTTCACACATCTGGGCCCAATATTTATATTCTTGCACCCACTGAAACATTATTGTTCCAGTGAACATGCACACTATATTTGCTTATTGTCTGGTATTCTTTTCCTTGTAAAATGGCCCGCTGGTTTACTATTTCCTTTTAGTACCACCCCACCAATCATCAGTTTAATTCATCAGTTTGCAATCTCCATAAGATACTTTAGAGGTTGAGTTGATCTTTGTTCCTCCCTGAGAGTCTGGGAGCTACAAACCCTGTGGTAGGAGGTTCAATGTAGACTGGCTGAGTGGGGTTCTCCAAACTCTGACCCATCAGCAGCATAGCAGTTTTCCGTGGGTCATAAGGCTGGTCATAATCCTGGAGTAAATAAAATACAAAATGATAAGTCATTTTGCTTCAAACTCAGACTCGCCAAGATTGGTCAAAATTTGATTGAATTCAATTGATCAATAAACATTTATGTGCGATAATCCATCTTGAGAATTAGTGTCATTGAACAAAACAGCACGGAAATAGACCCAACTCAGCTGTGCTAACCAATATACCATATCGTGCCTGTCCTATATCCTTCCAAACATTTCTTATCCATGTACATCTCTGTGTATCTTTTCAATGTAACTGCACTTACCTGCAGCACTCTCGGGCAGCTAGTTCCATGTACACACTATCCCCCATGTGAAATCATATAGCACTAAAGGAGTCTTTCCATATGTTAGGATCTAGAGATTTCCAGTGTAAAACTAAACTCTCGTGATATTTTCTATTTAACAATAATAATAAACAATATTACCTCATAATTTATGTACTAGTTACAAATACTGTCGTCTATATAAAATATTTTCAAATTCCTCCTCTACATTCGTGGAAGGCACTGGCTATTATTTGGAAAGAGGGATGCAAACATCATCCATGTGTCTTGGCCATGTGCTCATTCTTCATATATGAACACAGACAGTGAGCTGTTGAGCATGGAAGATCTCATTGCTGCTCTTGACTCTTTCAGTTATGATCCTCACACATGCGCCTTCTAAAAACTGGCACAGGTGGGACAGAAATTACCTTGAAAGCATCACAATTTCACTATTGCAGCTGCATCGGAGCCTACACGAGCTAACTCATCAGAGACTGAAGATCAGACAGGGATCCTGGTCAGCCTAGCTTAGCTTAGTGCTGCAACATCTAAATTAAATTAAATTTCTTTATTTATATAGCACATTTTTAGTCAACTTGCATTGACCCCAAAGTGCTTCACATAATTACATTCACACACACAGGCAAAGGTGGGTGAAGTGTCTTGCCCAAGGACACACACAGGCAAAGGTGGGTGAAGTGTCTTGCCCAAGGACACAACGACAGTATGCACTCCAAGCGGGATTCGAACCAGCTACCTTCCGGTTGCCAGCCGAACACTTAGCCCATTGTGCCATCTGTCGTTGTACAAGT